>NC_043014.1:24740615-24745615 GCF_006345805.1 Octopus sinensis | reverse complement strand
ATGATTATATCGAAATCGACTATAATGTTAAATATTAACTTTAATATATAAGGTAGAAAACCCATAATCTAATATCAATATTAGTCTATATCTAATTACGTAAATATTTAAAATGACTAATATATATAAATTATCAATGAAAATATATATAGATATTATAATCAAGATCTAAAATAATCTTTATAAATAATTGTATATAATGAAAACCTAATAAATTTAATTTTTCATATTTAAAGATGAAATAGCTAATTTCAAAATACAAATAAACTAACTTAAACTGACTTTCAAAATCTTATGTAAAATACTTATAGAAATATTCAATTCTTAGTAATATAGTATTAAATAAATACTATAAGTACTATAAATATAATTATGAATGGGAATAATTATCTAATATAAATTATGCTATTAAATTAGACATGGCCTAGACCAATCTTTAGTCGAAACATATCTAATTTTATCAAAATTAGTTCATTGTTTAAACCTCGCCAAGAAAAGTATGTATCTTTTTAAGATCTTCAAATTGTAAATTTTAATATTGTATAAGCCTTTGGAGTAATAATATTCTCCTTATGTAAATATTGTTGTTTATGTAATGATCTAATTATCGTAATTTTCTATGTTATTAGATATTAAATAAATTAGATAAACTTTGATAAAATTAGATATGTTTCGACTAAAGATTGGTCTAGGCCATGTCTAATTTAATAGCATAATTTATATTAGATAATTATTCCCATATATATATATACATACATACACACACACATATATATATACATACATATAAATAGATGAGTGTATTTCTCCTTGTTAACAATTAACACGGAAAAAATAGATAAAAATTTACCAGGGTAGCAAAAAATCACGCTAGTAAAGCGGTTGTAACTCCTTGTTTTTAAAGGTAGAAACTTCTGGTTTATGTGTGGAATTTTTGTATGATATATACATATATATATATACGTTTCTTTACTACCCACAAGGGGCTAAACATAGAGGGGACAAACAAGGACAGACACATGGATTAAGTCGATTACATCGACCCCAGTGCGTAACCGGTACTTAATTTATCGACCACGAAAGGATGAAAGGCAAAGTCGACCTCGGCGGAATTTGAACTCAGAACGTAGCGACGGGCGAAATACCACGAAGCACTTCACCCGGTGTGCTAACGTCTCTGCCAGCTCGCCGCCTTTTGCCAGCTCGCCGCCTATTTCCTTTTAATCGTCAATGTGTTGCCGTCCATGATGAAGAAGTTTTGAATGCTTGCCATCGTGAGTCTACTGTCGTGAGAAAGAATCACTTCAAAACTTGGTGTTTACGAATTTTCTTTTACATCAAGTTCAAAATTTTACGCCAGCCGTTAAACTGTCAATACGTTGTTGTCCATCGTTAAGAAATGCCAGCCATGGTGACTCTACTATCCTCAGATTCTATCCCTTCAAACTTTGCTTTCCAATATTTTATTATTTTTATTCAGCTCGCAAGTTCGTCTGTCCCTTTTAAATGTTAGCGTTTTGCTGTCTGCCTTGAAGTAGACCTTTCCGCTGCCACTGCCTGATATTTATGATTGATCTTTCTAAATATTTTATTTTTCAACTTACTCAAGATCTTCTGTTGTTTATAAATGGGAGAGAGATAGATAAAGATAGAGAGTAAGAGAAAGCGAGGGAGAGTCCGAGAGAAAAGAAAAGTAAGAGAGTGGGAAAGTGAGAGAGAAAGGAGAGAGAAACAAAGACGGAGAATCATCATCATCATCATCGTTTAACGTCCGTTTTCCGTGCTAGCACGGGTTGGACAGTGTGACTGGGGTCTGGGAAGCCAGGAGGCTGCACCAGGCTCCAGTCTGATCTGGCAGTGATTCTACAGGTGGATGACCTTCCTAACGCCAACCACTCTGTGAGTGTAGTGGGTGCTTTTTTCGTGCCGCCGGCACAGGTGCCAGGGGGGCTCGCAGCAGCAACGATCGGTTGGTGCTTTTTACGTGCCACCGGCACAGAAGCCAGTCAAGGCGGCGCTGCAATCGGCCACGTTCGGATGGTGCTTTTTACGTGCTGAAAGGAAGCAACAGAAAGTAACAACCACACTCTTACCCGCGCGTAGAGCGGGTCACCTTCAGCTAGTCTATATATAAAACTGAAATGCGTTTTTACCGCTTGGATCGCTTTCAATGCCACTACATCCTGTCCGATTCGCTCCCAAATTTACAGGGACATGTAGAATGAGGTGACGATGTCCGTGGGCTACCTTAGAAATCCCTATCTTAAAAGATATATATGTGAGAAGGGGAGTGAGAGGGGAAAGGAGGAAATAGCGTGAGTGAGGAAGATGGCCCCTAGCAACCACACCTTTTAAGATAGAAAATTCGTAAACACCAAGTTTTGAAGTGATTCTTTCTCACGACAATAGACTCACCATGGCAAGCATTCAAAACTTCATCATGGACGGCAACACATTGACGATTAAAAGGCTGGCGCAAATTTTTTAGCTTGATGTAACAGAGAATTCCTAAACACCCGCTCTTTGAAATTTTAATCCCCTTCCAGCCCCATTTAGACCCCTTTTCACATTTTGGTTAATATAACCCGATTTCATTCGGGTCTACTGGGGCCACATTTTATAAGATGAGGAATTTTGTCCTAGAGGTGACGCCTTTCATTTGAGGGAAAAAATAGTTGTCATGCAAACTTGCCAGCACTTTTAACATAGGTGTGCATATTTTCAGCTGAATCGACCGACTACGTAATGCACACATTATATATATGTATATATGTGTGTGTGTGTGTGTGCACGCATTATATATACAAATGTATACAAATGAGATATATATCTGTATAAATTAAATTAGAGATAAAACCACTAATAGGTAAATCAAAAAGTGAAAAACCAAAAACAAAAACATAAAAAAAAAATATAATATAGAAAATATAGAAAATATAAAATTGAAAAATTTAATTATTTAAATTGAAAATAAAAATTATAAAATTATATTTATAATTTGTTTAAAAATATATATAACTATGAAAAAGTATGAAAAGTTTAATATGCATAAATACAGATATATACACTTTGTATATATACATATTTATATATAGAACACACACACACACACATACATTATATATACATATTTATATATAGAACACACACACACACATACATTATATATACATATTTATATATAGAACTCACACACACATACATTATATATACATATTTATATATAGAACACACACACACACACACATATAAATGAACGCAAGAATATCTGATTCATAATATTTGTTCTCATGCTCGTGTTATTGGTGACAGACAGATACATCAAAGAACGCCGACGTGATGGAAATAGAGTGAGTGAAACAGAGAGGAAATAGCGAGAGTGAGCGCGTTGACAGGTAGACAATAGAATGCGATGGCGATGGAATATTTTTTTCTCTCTATATATGCAGACAGATACATGAGTAAAAGTTATGGGAAGCTAAGAAACAGAGTGAGTGAAAAAGAGAGGAAATAGCGAGAGTGACTTTAAATAACGGTAGTGGAATTCTCAAAGTTATATATGAAGAGGAGTGAGAGGGTATTGGAGGGAATAGCGTGAGTGAGGAAGATGGCCACTAACAACCACACCTTTTAAGATAGGGATTTCTAAGGTAGCCCACGAGCTTCGTCACCTCATTCTACATGTCCCTGTAAATTTTGGAGCGAATCGGACGGGATGTAGTGGCATTGAAAGCGATCCAAGCGGTAAAAACGCATTTCAGTTTTATATAGAGAGATAGACTAGCTGAAGGTGTCCCGCTCGACGCGCGAGTAAGCGTGTGGTTGTTACTTTCTGTTGCTTCCTTTCAGCACGTAAAAAGCACCATCCGAACGTGGCCGATTGCAGCGCCGCCTTGACTGGCTTCTGTGCCAGTGGCACGTAAAAAGCACCAACCAATCGTTGCCGCTGCGAGCCCCCCTGGCACCTGTGCCGGCGGCACGAAAAAAGCACCCGCTACACTCACAGAGTGGTTGGCGTTAGGAAGGTCATCCACCTGTAGAAACACTGCCAGATCAGACTGGAGCCTGGTGCAGCCTCCTGGCTTCCCAGACCCCAGTCACACTGTCCAACCCGTGCTAGGACGGAAAACGGACGTTAAACGATGATGATTCTCCCTCTTTGTTTCTCTCTCCTTTCTCTCTCACTTTCCCACTCTCTTACTTTTCTTTTCTCTCGGACACTCCCTCGCTTTCTCTTACTCTCTATCTTTATCTATCTCTCTCCCATTTATAAACAACAAAAGATCTTGAGTAAGTTGAGAAATAAAATATTTAGAAAGATCAATCATAAATATCAGGCAGTGGTAACGGAAAGGTCTGCTTCAAGGCAGACAGCAAAACGCTAACATTTAAAAGGGACAGACGAACTTGCGAGCTGAATAAAAATAATAAAATATTGGAAAGCAAAGTTTGAAGGGATAGAATCTGAGGATAGTAGAGTCACCATGGCTGGCATTTCTTAACGACGGACAACAACGTATTGACAGTTTAACGGCTGGCGTAAAATTTTGAACTTGATGTAAAAGAAAATTCGTAAACACCAAGTTTTGAATTGATTCTTTCTCACGACAGTAGACTCACGATGGCAAGCATTCAAAACTTCTTCATCATGGACGGCAACACATTGAAGATTAAAAGGCTGGCGCAAATTTTTTAGCTTGATGTAACAGAGAATTCCTAAACACTCGCTCCTTTAAATTTTAATCCCCTTCCAGCCCCATTTCACCTTTTCACCTTTTGGTTAATATAACCCGATTTCATACGGGTCTACTGGGGGCCACATTTTACAAGATGAGGAATTTTGTCCTAGTGGTCACGCCTTTCATTTGAGGAAAAAAATAGTTGCCAGCACTTTTAACCCTTTCGTTACCAAACCGCCCAAAGCCGCCCGAAAAAAATTTTGGTTAATGTGACCAAACCGCCCAAACCCGCCCGTATTTACCTATTCATATTTAAATAAG
>NC_043014.1:24635615-24738115 GCF_006345805.1 Octopus sinensis | reverse complement strand
CCTTTACTGATATGTAATGGTGTAATAAAGTATTGATTGGGTATCATCTGATAGTTGATGTTTTATTGATTTAAGTATGTTTCTCCATTTTCTAATTTTGTTATATATATATACATACATATATATTATATATACATACATATATATATACATATATATATATATATATATATATATATATATATATATATATATATATATATATATATATATATTATATATATATATATATATATATATATATATATATATCTTCTCTATGTATAAAACTGAAATGCGTTTTTACCGCTTGGATCGCTTTCAATACCACTACGACCCGTCCGATTCGCTCCAAAATTTACAGGGACATGTAGAATGAGGTGACGATGCCAGTGGGCTACCTTAGAAATCCCTATCTCAAAAGGTGTGGTTGCTAGGGGCCATCTTCCTCACTCACGCTATTTCCTATATTACCCTCTCACTTCCCTTCATTCCACTCCCGTTATTTAATGTAAGAACATTTTCCCTCACTCTATCTCTTAGCTTCCCATAATTTTTACTCATGTATCTCTATACAGAGAAACAAATATTCCATCGTCATCGCCACCGCATTCTATTGTCTACCTGTCAACGCGCCCATCGACCAAATATAAACAGAATACACCAACGAGCGTTTATATACATGTGTGTGTGTTCTATATATAAATATGTATATATAATGTATATATACAAAGTGTATATATCTGTATTTATGTATATTAAACTTTTTAATACTTTTTGATAGTTACGTAAAGGGAACTGGTTGCTTCTTTACACTTTTGGGGTGCAACTTGGGTGCGAGACAGATAATTTTCTCTGTTAATTACATGACCAACAAGGGTCTAACGGGGGAAATTATGCCTAAACATGAGCGCAGCGCATGTGATCATCCGAAGTGCTTTGAGTCGGGAGAAGAATTGAGCTGACGCAGACGTGTTGCAAAACAAGGGAGTACACGTGCAGAACAGAGGTGCATGAGTGCAATAGGGCTTGCTAGGCTGAAATACAGTGTACAGTATTGAATATCCCAGTGATTAATGCGGTAAGGCTGAGGTTGCCAGCCAGTGCTTGAGCTATTATATGCCTCGGTCGTGCAGGAACAAAAGTGTGGCATGCTGGCGCGTTGTAAGGGACAAACAACTTTCTCTATGTATGCGTGACCGACCTAGGGTCTTACAGAGATGAGTTGTGTTAACAAGGGCACATTGAGCATGGAAAACAAGCGAGAAAGGCATGTGTAGCGTATGAATGTGACAGAGATAGCATTTGTGTGTGTATTAACTATGTGTGTTCGTGTGTGCGACAGAAGTACAAACAAGGTGTATGCGGGCAAAACAAAATACAGCGCATAGGAAAAGTCTCTCAGGGTATTTCAGACAAGATGGAGTTAATTTACCAGTTCGTAGTAAAGTACATAATAGCAGTTCGTTCTGTAACAGGATGTTTGGATCACAAGTGCAGATGCCGGTTGAACACATGTCGTGTAGTGGTTGTGGCTTCAATGCTGTGCCAGGTTACATTGGTACAGAAGATCTCGCAGGTAGTGCTGTGCTGTTAACCTCGGTGAAAGTCATAACAGCGTGAAAGCTACACCTGAATGAGTGCTATGTACATATTAGTGTTGCTGGAGATGAAGGCGACGGAGATGGAGACGACGTGAAGGTGAAGGACGACGATGGTGATGGCGACGTTGAGATGAAGGCGTCGGTGGCGTTGCTGGTGTATGTTAGCGTCGTCATTGGCTGGAGCAGGAACATGACTGGATGGTCTGGTCGTCTGTCACTGGAACTGGAACATGGTTGAGTAAGCTCTGTGTGGATGAAGACTGCGGCGGATTGATTGGTTCAGACTAGGTAGAAACTAGATTTTAGCTAAGTGTTCTATGGTCTATGACCAGAACTCGGAAAACTTGCTTGAGTGTTCTATGGTCTGTGACCAGAACTCGGGAAACTTGCTTGAGTGTTCTATGATCTATGACCAGAACTCGGGAAACTTGCTTGAGTGTTCTATGGTCTATGACCAGAGCTCGGGAAACTTGGTTGAGTGTTCTATGGTCTATGACCAGAACTCGGGAAACTTGCTTGAGTGTTCTATGGTCTATGACCAGAACTCGGGAAACTTGCTTGAGTGTTCTATGATCTATGACCAGAACTCGGGAAACTTGCTTGAGTGTTCTATGGTCTATGACCAGAGCTCGGGAAACTTGGTTGAGTGTTCTATGGTCTATGACCAGAACTCGGGAAACTTGGTTGAGTCCTCATCTTATAAAATGCGGCCCCTGTAGACCCAAATGAAATCGGGTTATATTAACCAAAATGTGAAAAGGGGTCTAAATGGGGCTGGAAGGGGATTAAAATTTAAAGGAGCGAGTGTTTAGGAATTCTCTGTCACATCAAGCTAAAAAATTTGCGCCAGCCTTTTAATTGTCAATGTGTTGCCGTCCATGATGAAGAAGTTTTGAATGCTTGCCATCGTGAGTCTACTGTCGTGAGAAAGAATCAATTCAAAACTTGGTTTTTAGGGATTTTCTTTTACATCAAGTTCATAATTTTACGCCAGCCGTCGTTAAGAAATGCCAGCCATGGTGACTCTACTATCCTCAAATTCTATCCCTTCAAACTTTGCTTTCCAATATTTCATTATTTTTATTCAGCTCGCAAGTTCGTCTGTCCCTTTTAAATGTTAGTGTTTTGCTGTCTGCCCTGAAACAGACCTTTCCGTTGTTACTGCCTGATATTCATGATTGATCTTTCTAAATATTTTATTTCTCAACTTACTCGAGATCTTTTGCTGTTTATAAATGGGAGAGAGATAGATAAAGATAGAGAGTAAGAGAAAGCGAGGGAGAGTCCGAGAGAAAGGAAGAGTAAGAGAGTGGGAAAGTGAGAGAGAAACAAAGAGGGAGAATCATCATCATCATCATCATCCTTTAACGTCCGTTTTCTGTGCTAGCACGGGTTGGACAGTTTATCTGGGGTCTGGGAAGCCAGGAGGCTGCACCCGGCTCCAGTCTGATCTGGCAGTGATTCTACTGGTGGATGCCCTTCCTAACGCCAACCACTCTGTGAGCGTAGTGGGTGCTTTTTTGTGCCGCCGGCACAGGTGCCAGGGGGGCTGTCAGCGGCCACGATCGGTTGGTGCTTTTTACGTGCCACCAGCACAGAAGCCAGTCAAGGCGGCGCTGCAATCGGCCACATTCGGATGGTGCTTTTTACGTGCTGAAAGGAAGCAACAGAAAGTAACAAACACACTCTTACCTGCGCGTAGAGAGGGTCACTTTCAGCTAGTTCTATATATAAAACTGAAATGCGTTTTTACCGCTTGGATCGCTTTCAATGCCACTACATCCCGTCCGATTCGCTCCCAAATTTACAGGGACATGTAGAATGAGGTGACGATGTCCGTGGGCTACCTTAGAAATCCCTATTTTAAAAGGTGTGGTTGCTAGGGGCCATCTTCCTCACTCACGCTATTTCCTCCATTCCCCCTCACTCCCCTTTATTTATAACTTTGACAATTCCACTCCCGTTATTTAATGTAAAGTTCGTCAGACGGCGTTTTTTGATGTATCTGTCTGCATTCATAGGGAGAATTATCATCGCCACACGCCACCACCAACACACAATCATGAGAACAAATATTATGAATCAGATATTCATTGCGTTCATTTATATATATATGTGTGTGTGTGTGTGTGTGTGTTCGATATATAAATATGTATATATAAGTATATATACAAAGTGTATATATCTGTATTTATGTATATTAAATTTTTTAATACTTTTTATAGTTATATATATTTTTAAACAAATTATAAATATAATTTAATAATTTTCATTTTAAATTTAAATAATTTAAATTTTTCAATTTTATATATTTTCTATATTATATTTTTATTTTTATGTTTTTGTTTTTGGTTTTTTACTGTTTCATTTGCTTATTAGTGGTTTTATCTCTAATTTAATTTATACATATACTAGCAGTATCGCCCGGCGTTGCTCGGGTTTGTAAGGGAAATAACTATATAAGCATTTTTTAGAGAGTTATAGCCAAAAGATAGCAAAAAAATGCTTTAAAAATGGAAAATAAATTATGGTAAATTTTTTTTTTAAATCGTTGACTCATCGTAGACATTTTTAGAGAGTTACTTCCCTTATATAATAGTGAAAAAATGCATTAAAATGGAAAAAAATGATGGTAAATTATTTTAAAAATCGGAGACTCGTCGTAGACCCGTCGTAGATGCGCGCTAATACACAGAAGGGCTCGATATGAATCACGACTATAAGATATCCGCTTTTGGTTACACTGCCCCGCAAAATGTGGGAGTAGTTAGGAATCTAAATCGTAGGAGACAGACACACAACTTGACTTTTATATCTAAAAATATATATAATTTGTATATATAATGCGTGCACACTTCTATTTATAACTTCGTGAAACGGCCTTCTTTCCACTCTTCCCATCACATTTTCACTCACTCTATTTCCTCACAGCGCTTTCACACACACACACACACTCTCTCTCTCTCTCTCTCTACGCGCCGATCGAGCAAATACAAACAGAACACACCAACGTGCGTTCGTGTTCTGGTGATAACGTAGGTTTTTCGTATCTATTACATTTTAACATTTATTTAGAACCCTGCAAATTTTTCGTGCTAAATTTTCATTTTTTACTACTTTATTATTTTTTCTTAAATTGATGCTTTTATTAAAATTAAGGCACTGTCATGCTATTAGCTGTCAGAAGTGAAAGTACGTCAACTTCGTGTATTTACGTCAGGTTTATACCTTCGTTAATTTACGCCGTTTATTTACGTACCACCACGCTCTTAGGTTAATAAAACAAAGGCGGCGAGCTAGCAGAATCGTTAGCACGTCGGGCGAAATGCTTAGCGGTATTTCGTCTGCCGTTACGTTGTGAGTTCAAATTCCGCCGAGGTCGACTTTACCTTTCATCCTTTCGGGGTCGATAAATTAAGTACCAGTTAAGCACTGGGGTCGATATAATCGACTTAATACCTATGTCTGTCCATGTTTGTCCCCTCTATGTTCAGCCCCTTGTGGGTAATAAAGAAATAGGTTAATAAAACAATAATACATGTCTTAGGTGTGGTAATTGTATGCGGCTGAAGAAGGCTATTGACATACATATTACATCAATTATGCATTGATATAAATTGTCCAATAAAGCCAGAAACATATGTACCGCTAAATCTTTGCATCCTGTTTTTCTTTTGATAAATACACACACACACACACATATATATATATATATATATATATATATATATTCACAGTGCACAACACAGTGGAACAGAGGCGACCTTAGAATCTCTGAAGACATCCTCATACACCAAAGGTAAAAAACGTTTTTTATGGCTTTAATCTACAAACGGGACCCAATTCACAATTAACGTGAAGTCTTTTTGATGTTTTTTCACTCACTTGCCCATACATATATAATTATTAATTTAATATTTATTTACTTAGTTATTTACCATTGTATAGTTATTGGTATGAGTTCAAGGATGGTGATCACTCCAAGATATCAATTTTAGGATCGGGAAAATAATAAAAAAAGGATGGGGTATGGTCATCACTGAAAGCATTTTTCTTTTTTTCTTTTTCTTACAGTGCCAGAAGGGAGAGAAGAGGTTCTATGAAAAATTAAATATATCTGTGTGTATGTGTTAGTATGTGTGCATATGGGTACCTGTGAGTTAATGTGTTTGGAAATATATAACTTTGATGTTTTGCATTGAAAAATATAGTCAGGTTTCTTTTCATTTCAACAAATATTAGTTCTTATTTACAAATGAGAAAAATAAAACCCAATGTTATAGAGATAAGTATCATGTTATAAATATTAGAGCAGAAACAACAGTAATAGTGTATTTTTTAATTTTTTCTTAAGGTGTCAGAAAAAAGATAAGAAACTCTACAAGAGTTTTCCCAAACGTTTGCACTTTGTGTAACTTCAGTGTTTTGTATTGAATAATAAAGCCAGGTTTCTTTCAGTTTCATGTTTTGCATGAACAAACAATATTTACAAATTAGAAAAATACGTAAAGTTAGAATATCTTAATGTTTTATATATATATATATATATATATATATATATACACACATATATATACCTGAATATTTATAGAGATGGGTAACATATTTCCAATATCTGAGCTACATTTAGAATCAAAAATGCAAATTCTCCACTTTTCTTTCAAATATTTAATTTTGGGGAGAATTTTTTGATGAAGCGTAGCTCCATTGCTTTTTGGTATTGCGGGTCATCCTGTGAACATTTGTAAATATATATATATATATATATATATATATATAGTTAATCCAAACATGAAAACACAAAAACATGAGGACGTGGAACAAGTATAGTATTATTGGACGCTCAGGAAAGAAGGAAAGAAAGAGGGTTTAACATTTCGAGCGGAGCTCTTCGTCAGAAACATAGGAAAAGGAAAGATCCAAAGAAGGGAAGATGGAGGTAAAAAAATCGCCAACGGTACACACATGGTCACATTTATATACACACTTTATTAATAAAGCTGCAAAGACATCACAAAAACTGTTACTCAGAGTTTCATGTTCCCATTTGCCGAACAGCTTTGGTTGAGAATGGAACAAAAATAAGGTTATACTTATATTTATAAATATACAGGGTGTTCCAAAAAGGCCAATGAATTCAAAAGGTGAATAATTAAAACGAAATTCTTATAAACACGTGATTATATTCTGCATATTTCTAATGAGTTATGTCTCCTATTTAGGTAGGAACACAATGTTAGTCATATGTCCACCTGCACTGAGTCTGCATACATTCAGGTGCTCCTTGAAATTTACAATAACTCTCACACAGATGTGTGGCCTGATGCCTCCAATCACACGCCTTATTTCAGCCTTGAGTTCAAGAATTGTGCGTGGTTTCTTGAGATATATATATATGTATATATATATATATATAAATATATATATATATATATATATATACACACCTGTGTATATACCCCCATAAGAAGAAATCACAAGGGGTAAGATTACAGGGCCTTGGTGGCCATTGCTGGTCACCATGCTAGGATATTACTCATGGATGCTCTATCTTCCAAGTTCGGCCATAACTGAATGGATATCATGTCTTGGTAACATTCTCCATTATTGGTAACTGCATTCCCCTCATCATTTTCAAAGAACAGTCCAAGCACTCCACCCACCCAAATCTGGCAGTTCTGTTTATTGACAAATCCACTCAAGTGGAAGTGAGCCTTGTCACTGAAGATAATTTTCTTTGCAAAATTTTCATCAGCTGCAAGTCTCCCCACAACCCAGTCAGCAAATTTCCTTCACCTCCTGTGGTCAGATGGCTGAAGATGCTGCAGAAATTGAATTTTGTATGTATGCATATGGAGATTTTTATGCAAAATTCAAGTTGTCGGTGGGCTTCCCAACTGCTGCGAATGTCAACGAATCAATTTTCTTGGACTCAGAGTGAGTCTGTTTTGATGCTCTGTCTGACGAGAACGACTCCCCCCAGGTGATTTGGTTGTTACAACTGAACCAGTTATTTTAAACATTGTTATTAGTCTGTGAACTCTCGACTTGGGTGCTCCATTTCTCCCCAAAATGGTATGAAGAGTTCAAGCTGTTTGTGCCGCACTTTCTCTGTTTTGGTAAAATGTCTTCATGATGAGAATGCATTGCTCAATTGTAAACACACTGCACACAATTCTGAAAAACAAAAAAAAAATATTAATCAGAGTGAAGAGGGATAGCAAACATGATAAAAGCATGCCTTAAACTTCAAAACGCAAAAGTGCTGCTCAGTTCAAATTAGGCACTCTTTATGGAACACCCTATACAATTACTTTGATAGATACACATTTGAAATTGGTTTTGTTTCATTGGTACTTTTCAACTAATGGTATTTTCAATAACCGGTTATATGAAATTAAAAATATTATTTCAAATAAAAGAAAACCTTAGATCAAAAATTAGCTTTAGTAGGAGGAAAAAATCCTGCATACCCATGGTAAATTAATTAATGGTAAAATAAATTTAAATTAAAAAGATATGTCTGTTTAAAATAAAAACATTTCCAAAGAACTAACATCATGAAAATACATATACATTGAGTAATACATACACATACCAAAAAACCTATGAATATATATATAAAGGGAAAGTTTACGAAAATAAACAAAAGACAAAGGCAGGTGGAGTACAAACAAACAAATGTATTAGTATAAGCGCTCAGGAATAGAAAAAGTCTTTTATGTTTCGAGCCTACGCTCTTCGACAGAAAGATACACAGAAAAAAACAAGGAGAGAAAAAAAATGCGTGTAGGAACTAACGATCTATCATAGCGTCCTGACTTCGGACAGTGGTCAGACACGAGAGGGACAGTAGGGGAAATAACAGGTGACTTCCAATAAGAAGGTGCCCCCAACACAAAGGTGCGTGTGTGTATAAGAGAGTATGTATGTGCGTGTGAAAGAGGGCTGGTGGTCTGGACGTGTGTGTATGTATGTGTGGGTGTGGAGATGTGGGGATGGGTGAGTGGGTGTTGTATTGTGATGTGATATGTGTATGTGTAGGTATAAAGATGTGGGGATGGGTACGTGGGTGGTGTGCTGTGGGTGGTGTGTTGTGATGTGATGTGTAATGCTGTATGGTGTAGTGTAGTGTGGTGGGATGTTGTGGGGCGGTGGGGGAGGCGAGAGTGGGGAAAGCACAGGTGGGGTGTGGATTCGGCTGGGGGTTGTGGGTAGGTAGAGGGTGGGGTTAGAGGTGAGGTATGTGGGGAGGGGTATGGGAGAGGTGTGGGATTGAGGTGAGGTGTCTGGGAAGGTGGGGGAAGGGGATGGGAAGGATAGGGAAGGTGGAGTAGGGGTGGGTGGGTTTGTGGGGGAGAAGAAGGTGGGTATATGAGGAGAGGAGAGAAGAGAGGGGGATGGGGTGAGAGGGGAGGGGAGGAGGGAGAGGGAAGTATATATACATTATGCATGTGCATGTATTTGTTGCCCACACACATGTACTTATGTGTATGCAGAATAATAATATTTTAATTGTATGATATATGAATATATTGATTGTGATTTTAGAATTAATAAGATTACATCTTTCATAAATATCTGTTTATATTATATTATAGTATACTATATATTTGAATTTCCTATACTATGTATTGTGAAGTGAAGAATACACAGAATCTAATATTGTTATTATTAATAATAATAAAAACAAAATTTCTTTCCTGAGAGATCTTACTGCATGCAATCAAGCCCTGTGCATAGCACTCGTGGAAACTCACCTCAGCCCTGATATAGAGGACGCAGAAGTACACATACCAAACTATGCCATACTGCAAACAGACAGAAGGGAAAAGAGCCATGGTGGAGTTGCTGTATACATCCGGGATGACCTCTTACTGTCATACTCAAATTCGGTATGTGACACTCTAATTGTATACATAAGACAACATAATATAGTCATATGCAATACATATTGCCCACCGGATGCCCCAAACCACATAGGCAAGTTTGAAGATTGCCTCACAAGAATGAAAGAAATCCTCATGAAACTGGAACACCACGTGACCATATTTCTTATGGGTGATTTCAACTTCCCCAACGTCAAATGGCCCAAAGGTCTCATACTCTCAGGAATGACTCATTGCAAGCAAGCACAGGTGGAGTCCCTGCTCAACCTCACCAATGCCCTATTCAATAATTACTTGTACTCTTATCTTATATGCATTGAATTTTATACTGTATACATGTATGTTATTATGGTTGTCGTTTTGATAAATAGATAAGTTAACATTCTAATATCCTAAAGCTGATAAACCAACTAAAGTGTTTCTCCATTTTCTTATTTATAATATAAATTAATGGTAAAATATTTCTTTACCTTCACCCATTTAATACAATAAGTAAGTTTATTGCATTACAATTAAAAACACTTTTGTATTAATAATTTGGGTATTATACCAACAGTATATTGGAGAAGTTGGATCCACAACCCCTAACTTACTTGGTGTTATATATATATGTATATATATATATATATATACAAATTGAGATAGGGGTTGTAAATGCAACCCTCTATGGGATAATATATATCCAATATACTGCTAGTGAAGTACCCAACAAAGTTAATAGATAAATGTAAATGTTCATTTACTGTATTATATGGGCAAAGGTAAAATGATTTACCACAACTTACTAATACAAGATAAGAAAATAGAGAAATACATCTAAATCAAATATCAATTACCAGATAATACTCAATCACATACTTTATTAAACCACCACATAAGAGACTGTAGGGTTAAATATAAAAAGCAGAACAAATCAGTGTACATAAAGGAATGTACATAAAAAAGTGTACATAAAAGAGTAATGTTGTATAATAAGTAGAATATATATAAAAGAGAATATAAATACAAGTAAATATAAATATAAGTATAAATTAGATCTTACAGCTGTTTCGGCCATGTCGATAAGTATGTCTCATTTTACCAATATTAGCCCTTTATGGTTGGTCAATATATAGATATAAATGAGACATTAACAAAAATATCACAAGGCCTCTTCGGAGATTATGTAATATAACTCAGTCTACATATATACCCACATTGGTGTGGGTGCGTACCCACAATACAACATATATATATACATATGAGTGCATATACTCACACTCCTATACATATAAAAATATGCATTTACATAATGATATAAATAAATAATATAAATTAGTAAACATATATATGTGTTCCACACCCAATGTCTCAGTTTTTCGACTTAATATTGTGATAATAAACATACACAAATTAATACCTAGATGCAAATATACATAGTCAATAGTACATTATATTACTTCATAATAGTTTCTAAAGTGTCATTAAAGTTAGCATCATTATCGTTGTCAATACCATTAATGTTATCATTATTATCATTCATAATATTATTAATAACTCTTACATTATGATCCAGAGCGGAATATATGTATGTCCGTGTTCCAGTTAATAATTTTCCTTATGACGTAAATACGCTATTGGATTTGAATTTAAAATTATCATTATCTTCCTCACGGTTGGTCAATTGAGAACCGCCCGACCTCCGCCACACTGTACAAGCAAAACATACACATCCACATCTAACCCTAAACCCATACATCCACACAGAAACTCACACACACATGAATACACCCCGACACATCTCTATAATAAATTGGAGAGTGCATGTCTGTCATCGTATGGCTTATAGACATATCAGTACAGGCAGCAGTGTCTAACACACACTCACACGCACATCCGCATATACGCATAAATATTAATACACTTTCCTATACTGTGTCAGGGAACTTTCGCACACACATATATATATATATTTTTAAATATATATCTGCGCACTCATACGTACAAATAAAACCCATATTTATATCTACCCATGAATGAATATTCGCATATACATATATACACATCCAAGCACGCACCTGCGTGCTTATATGTGTAATAAAAACATACATCCGTACATCCACCCACGATCATACCTATATGTACAAAAACATATTAGCGTCGTATTATTACGTTCGCTATTTCCAGTAAATATCGGTACTTCGTTGTGCCATATATTTACTTCTATGTATAATTTTCCCTCAAGGGCTATTCTTTACTGGAAAGCAATACTCTCGTATTGCATTACTAATTTTATATATATATATATATATATATATGTATATGTATATATCTCTATATGTATATATATAAATATATAGGCGCAGGAGTGGCTGTGTGGTAAGTAGCTTGCTTACCAACCACATTGTTCCGGGTTCAGTCCTACTGCGTGGCATCTTGGGCAAGTGTCTACTACTATAGCCTCGGGCCGACCAAAGCCTTGTGAGTGGATTTGGTAGACAGAAACTGAAAGAAGCCCGTCGTATATATGTATATATATATATGTGTGTGTCTGTGTTTGTCCCCCTAGCATTGCTTGACAACCGATGCTGGTGTGTTTACGTCCCCGTCACTTAGTGGTTCGGCAAAAGAGACCGATAGAATAAGTACTGGGCTTACAAAGAATAAGTCCCGGGGTCGATTTGCTCGACTAAAGGTGGTGCTCCAGCATGGCCGCAGTCAAAGGACTGAAACAAGTAAAACAGTAAAAGAGTATATATAAATACAAAATAAGAAAATGGAGGAATACACTTTAATCAATAATCAACTACCAGATAATACCCATTCACATAATTTATTAACCAACTACATATGAACATCAAGATCAAACACAGTAATACAGAACAAAACAGTGCACATCAATGAGTAATATGATACAATATATATATAAATAAATATAAATAAATATAAATATAAATATAAACTATATCTTACAGCTGTTTCAGCCATGTAGATATGAGTATTTCATTATTCTCATATTAGTCAGGTGTGTTAAGTTAATATGTGGTTATAAATGAGATACATATATATCCCAAGGCCTCTTCAGAGATTATAAAGTACAATGCAAATATGAATATAAGAAAAGGTACACCTATACAAGAATGAGTACATATATATAATATATAATATACCCATACATATAAGTGTATATACACATGCACCTACATATATATATAAGTATATACATAATAATATATAATAATATACATAATATACATACATATAAGGTTACAGTTAGTCAAATCAATATATTAGAATATACATACATACACACATCCACAAGAAAATGTACATACGTGGATATATGTGATTGTATATGTATATATATATATATGTGGAGGCGCAATGGCCCAGTGGTTAGGGCAGTGGACTCGAAGGCGCAGGATCGCGGTTTCGATTCCCAGACCGGGCGTTGTGAGTGTTTATTGAGCGAAAACACCTAAAAGCTCCACAACGCTTCACCACTCTTTCTTCTGTTGGCCTGCTCGCTTAGCCAGCGGGGTGGCGTCATTCGAAGGCTAAAACAATGCGAACGCATTGTGACCAGCGATGTGTAACAACATCTGATGGTCTGGTCGGTCACGTGATCACGTGATATGTATATATATCTTCCTTGTGGGTCTTCCCATGTATTTGATTGGTAGTCTTAAATATTAAGTTCTCTATGTATATATTCATATTTGTACTTATTTTGTACTTATTTGTACTTTTTTTAATTTTTTATATTTTTTTTATTTATTTCTTTCTTTCTTTTTTTTTATTTAGTTACTGGTACTTAATTTATAATTCATAATTTATTTTAACATATAAATGTATATGTATATATGTTCTTCTATGTTTGGTTATGCATGAATATATGTATATGCTAAGCTGTGGGCAGGCATGTATATCTGTACTTCCGAATGTGTATGTGGGTATGTTTACATATGTTCATGTGTATATATATATATGTTCACTGGTGGATATGTGTGTATATGTTTATATATATATATATATATATGTATATATGTGTGTGTATGTATGTGTATACAAATGTTTGCGGATATAATTTGGTGTAGTTCTCCACACTTGTATATATATGGTTTATGTATGTATATTGTAATTCTATCTGCATGTATGTCTGCGTATGTTTATATGTATATTCATGATTTTATGGGTGGATTTGCGTTTGTGTATATATGTATATATGTGTATGCAGGTGTATATATGTATACATATATATGTGCATATATATATATTGGTGCAGTTTTCCCATACCTATACATATTTATTGATGGTGTGTATGTGAGTGTACATATGGATGAGTATTCATTTTTTCTTATGGAATATATTTGTATGTAGGAGGATATATACGTATGTCTATTCTTTTAGGGTACATTTAGGTACTAAAGTGTATGTATACCTGTATATATATATATATATATATATATATATATATATATAAATCTTAGATTTATAGGTATATCTGTTACTTGTATGTATATTTATGTGTAGGAACAAACATTGGACAGAGATTGGGTAATGGTTGAGCCTCAAGGTTTCTTCAGAGTACAAATGTTAGGAAACTAGCATGTGGGAAATTCAGTTAGAATAATAGAGTAGGGTAAATAAGATAAGATAGAGTAAAATAGGTAAAAATAAAATATAATGTAATGAAATGTAATGTAATAGACATGTTAAAGAAAAGTAAGAACTTCATTATAATCCATGGTATTCCATGCTGTGGTAAGTAAAGTCACTCTCAGGAGATATATCTGTAGGCTGCGGTTTACATTGTGTTTCCATTATTCTGAGGGAAATAGTGAATGTAGTATGCTATGTGGTGGGTTTAATGGTATGGTTCATGCTACAGGGGTCAGAGGTTAGAGGCTAAATACTATTTAATAGATATAGCAATATTAAAGGAGTTGGCTGAAATAACAAATTGAAACAGTTTGGGGAAAATTAATACATAAGTATGTTAATGAAAGAAAAAGAAGAACTGGATAAAACCTTAGTATGATGTTAATATTTGTAACTTATTGGCCAAAAACTAATCCCAATACCCCTATGCATAGTGGGGCAAAGTCAAAGTCAATCCTACAACCTAATTGGCCAGATAACATTTATAAACAGGGCCACTAGGACTATCAATAAATTACAAGACCAGTAAAACAAAAGAATAAAATAAAATAAGAGTAGAGATAATTATAAGAATACATATAAATATAATGTTTAAGGCATGGATATTCAAGTGGGCTATGGGAAGTATTTACAGGTATGTGAGTAGCATTTCATTTAGTTATATCAGAAATACACTTCCAATCAACAAGTAATTATCTGCATGAGAGTCATGGAGGGAGAAGTGATTAGTTGAAAAGTAAATAATGATAAACAGATGCTAAAGGGTTCTATCATAGGCGAGTAGTCTGATAGTATGCTATCATGCTAAGATGCATAGGTAAGACATATACTAGAATAGTGTTTAGGAAGTGTTGGTTGGTAGGTCTGAATAGTAATTCCAAGCTTATGAGTAAATTTCGAAATATAAGGTTTAATGTGTACATCTCTGAGTTAAAGTATATTTAGGTTTGTAGACTATAGTTAAAGTGGGGTAACAGAGTATTGCAAAACTAGTGAGTAAACCATGTGTAGACATTAAAAGTAAGGTTGAGATTATTATCAATTCTGGATATAAGCAGAAGGTATTCATGTTACTGTAAAACTTAGGGAGCGTAAATAACCATTTGTTGTATTACAATTGTAATTCTATCAGGTTGTCAAGTTGTAAAGATTGTAACTTTGTAACCATATGGAGTAATTATAGTTACAATTATAGTTACAATGGGGTTTATCCTGGCTCATGTGGGTATGATGGGACATACATGTAGTGTAGATGACTTGGAAGACCTCATGGTAGAAATGGCCATAAGTGATTTGTATCTGTACACTTATCTATTATTATTCATTCATCTCTGTATATATATATATATATATATATATATATAATTAAAAATGAGGGTGTCTAAGAGACACCAACATGCCGAAATAGCAGTCGAAACTCTGACTATAAAAACCACGTTAAGGGTTCGTGTCGCACCATGAGATAAGACAGATAGACAAAATATACAAGCAAAAATTATTGAATAATTCAAGATCCAGGATTTCTGGTTTTGCTTTAAATAAGCTTTACCGTCATCGGTTGAATATATCAAGAGTACATAAATACAGATATATACATGCAGAACAAACGATATACTTACATATACGAACGTCCATACATAAATACATATGCACGTATGCACGCGGCCAGTTAAATTACCCGCCAAATCATCCCAAAGTACGACACGGTTAAAATAAACACCGCAGTGAAAATAATAACGAATTATATATATTTATATATGAGGATAATATCGATATTTAAGTATCCAAAGTATTTTCACTGCGGTGTTTATTTTAACCGTGTCGTACTTTGGGATGATTCGGCGGGTAATTTAACTGGCCGCGTGCATACGTGCATATGTATTTATGTATGGACGTTCGTATATGTAAGTATATCGTTTGTTCTGCATGTATATATCTGTATTTATGTACTCTTGATATATTCAACCGATGACGGTAAAGCTTATTTAAAGCAAAACCAGAAATCCTGGATCTTGAATTATTCAATAATTTTTGCTTGTATATTTTGTCTATCTGTCTTATCTCATGGTGCGACACGAACCCTTAACGTGGTTTTTATAGTCAGAGTTTCGACTGCTATTTCGGAATGTTGGTGTCTCTTAGACACCCTCATTTTTAATTGTTAAAAATTATTACCTTTGTACGGTATTTTTCCCATGCTGGCCACTAGATAATATGGATACTTAAATATCGATATTATCCTCATATATATATATATATATATATATATATATATATATATATATCTGTTTACGTATTTATTGGCTGATCTCATTCGTTTACTTCAACCACTTAAACACATGTTTGTTATCATTTAATAAATAGATATAATGGAATCTTTACTGGCTGATATTTGTCGATTTTATATCTTCTCCATTTTTTTACTTGCCTTATAAATCCTGGGTAAATTTCCAATTTATCCCCACCCAAACCTAGTATTCAATCACAATATTGCCATGCAATAGTAAGCACTTGTTTAAAAATACGTAGGTATACACCCAGTAGTATATTGGATATTTAATATCCCTTAGATGATTTATTAACCTCTAACTCATGCAGATATATATATATATATGTGTGTGTGTGTGATAGATTCAACCGAAAAGGTTCAAATCAGGTAGACTACAATTAACACATACATATATAGGTTTAATTAGGATAAAATAATCTGAATTAGGATAAAAATGTCTGAAACATATATTGATATATTAGAAATATAAAAATATATGAATACTAAAAATATACTTGGACATATAGATATATAGATATGTAAACATAATAATAATCTATTATTATTATGATAAAATATTATATAGATAAAATAATAATGGAATATACAAAAAAGACGTTTTTAAAAATCCAAAATACAATATAGAGAAAGTAATAGGCATTTAAAAGAATTTTGGGTAACATGTTAGAGGCAAATACTTCTACGCTATTATAATTGTGTGCATGCGTGTGTGTGTGTGTGTGTGCATATATATTGTATTTCAGGATGGTCATTTTTTTTTACAAATAAACACACGCACTATATATTTGTTCTTCACTCATTAATGGCTGTTCTTATTTTTTTTCATATTTTAACTCATGTCTATTCTCCACATTGACCACTTTAGCGACACTTTTCATTTCATGTGTGCACTTGCTACAATTACTCCATTCTATTCTTCACATCAGGAATCTTGCAGCACAAATTGGTAAATGTATATGTGTGTGTGTGTATGTTTTGTGTCTGTTTGTCCCCCTAGCATTGCTTGACAACCGATGCTGGTGTGTTTACATTCCCATAATATAGCAGTTTGGCAAACAAGACCAATAGAATAAGTACTAGGCTTACAAAGAATAAGTCCCAGGGTCAGTTTGTTCAACTAAAGGCGATGGTCCAGCATGGCCACAGTCAAATGACTGAAACAAGTAAAAGAATAAAAGAATATATGTGGTGTGTGTGTGTGTAAATATATATGCATATAAGTATCATCATCATCCGTTTTTCCATGCTGGCATGGGTTGAACAGTTTGATCTGGCAATGTTTCTACGGCTGGATGCCCTTCCTAACATCAACCACTCTGAGAGTGTAGTGGGTGCATTTTATGTTCCACCAGCACCGGAGCTAGTCGGGCAGAACTGGCATCGATCACATTCGGATAGTGCTTTTTACATGCCACCGGCATGGGAGCCAGTCAGGGGGTACTGGCATTGGCCATGTTTGGATGGTGCTTTTTATGTACCACAGGCATGGGAGCCAATCAGAGCACACTGGCATCAACCACATTTGGATGATGTTTTTTCATGTCACCGGAACATGAGTCAGTCAGGGGACACTGGCCACAGCTACAATTTTGGTTTTACTTGACTCAACAGGTCTTCTCAAGTATATCATATCACCCGATGCATCAAGGGTACTCTTAAATGGGTCTTCTGAATCACAGCATTTCTCCAAAGGTCTCGGTTTCCTGTCATTGCCTCTGTGAAGCCCAATGTTCGAAGGTCATGCTTCACCACCTCATCCCATGTCTTCTTGGGTTCCTTCCACAGTTAGGGAGTGGCACTTCCTCACACAGCTATCCTCATCTATACGTAACACATGACCATACCAGTGCAGTTGTCTCTCTTGCACACCACATCTGATGCTTCTTATGTCCAACTTATCTCTCAGGGCACTTACACTCTGTTGTGTATATACACTGACATTACACATCCAGCAGATTATACTAGCTTCATTTCTTTCAAGCCTATGCATGTCCTCAGCAGTCATGGCCCATCTTTCACTGCTGTTCACACACATGCATCATAAAGTCTATCTGTCATCCTGAGTAAGAGGCCCTTAGTTGCTAGCAGAGGTAAGAGCTCCCTGAACTTTGCCCAGGCTATTCTTATTCTAGCTGCTAAACTTTCAGAGCAACCAACCCCACTACAGACTTGGTCACCTAGGAGGCAGAAGCTATTAACTACTTCTAGTTTTTCCTTCTGGCATGTGATGGAATCTGCTTTCTGTACATCTTCAGTGTTTATTTCCCCTGTGCATCTGCCACACACAAAATCTATCTTCCCAGTTAACCTTCCTTTGATATTGCTGCACATTTTATGTGTCGATAGCTTACACCAGGTACATCATATGGAGTTCTACTCATGTCTTTTCTACAGATCAAACAGGGTCATCTCTTTGAAGGGGTTTGTGATTTGTCAGCCTTCCTTCTTACTAAGACTTTGGTTTTTGCTAAGTTAACCCTAAGATCCTTTGATTCTAGACCTTGCTTCCACACCCTAAACTTCATCTCTAGTTCTAGCAGTGACTCAGCTATTAGAGCAAGGTCATCAGCAGGGGCAGCTTGTTTTGAATTCCTCTGTTATTGCCTGGAGGACTATAATGAATAAGAGGTGGGCTGAGGACTGATCATTGGTGAACCCCTACTTCTACACGGAATTCTTCACTATACTTGTCGCCAACCCTCACCTTATTGGCAGCATTCCTGTACAGGGCTAATACAGCTCTTACTAACCACTCATCTATCCCTAGTTTCCACATTCAACACCAGAAGGGATTGGGGGACCCTGTCAAAGGCTTTCTCCAAATCAACAAATGCCGAGTACAGAGGTTTATCTCTGGCTAGATATTTCTCCTGCAGTTGCCTTACCAGAAATATAGCATCAGTAGTACTTCTGCTTGGCACAAAACCAAACTTCATCTCATCTAGGCTAACTCTCTCCTAATTATTGGGCTATGGCCCTCTCTGTAACTTTCATCACCTGATCCAATAATTTGATAACCCTGTAGTTATTTCTATGTAAAGCATCACCTTTACCCTTGTAGCACTTGACAATGGTGCTGCTACACCAGTCATTGGGTATGACTCCTTCATGAACTACCTGATTTATGATGCAGGTGAAAAGACCATAACCCACACCACCCAATATTTTAAGCATCTCAGCAGTAATTCCTGATGGGCCAGTTGCTTTTCCTGTCATCATATCCTTAACTACTTTATCTACCAGGGTATTGTTGATTCGGGTAGCTAGTCCCTCAATTGGGTCAACCTTTGGCAGATTCTCCTCCTCCCATTCGTTTTCTACATTCAGCAGTCTTTCATAATGGCATCCCTAAGCCTCTTTCTTTGCAGAATCATTAAACACAAGGGCACCATCAGCCATGTGGACACATTTCTCTCCTATGTAATCATGGTTTTCTCTTACACATTGTCTTGCAATCTGAAATATTTCAGTTCTTTGGTCTTCACATCACTGAATATTGGTAAACTTCTTTTCTGCCACTCCCTTGGCTATATATACCTGTCTCCTAACTTCTTTTTAGCTATCTGATACAGTCTCCTGCTACCCCCACTCTTCCACATCACCATGTTACCCTAGGTCTGGAAGGGACTTTGCACCAGCCACAGATTTGGTCTGTGGTGCTCAGCAAGCTATCTTGCAGAAATTCCCAGCTGCCTTCTATGTCACAGGGCTGTAGCTCCCCCTCCCTACCATCAAATTTTTCAGTAAGGATATCCCTAAATCTCTGACCGTGTGAAGGGTTCTTAAGCTTCCAAGTCCTTTTCCAGATTGGTCTGCTTTTTGACATCCTTCTGGTCTTGTGTTTGAAGTCACTAATTACTAGTCTATTCTGGCAGTGGGGGTACATTTTTCACCCAAGAGGGTCTTTGTATTTAAGAGCAATCATGCATTTCAATCTGGTGAGACTGAAATCAATCTGACTAGCAGAGTCACCTGATTGATAGGTTATCAGGCGACTAGCTAGCTTCCTGAAGTTGGTGTTGCAGATCAATAGGATATTTGCATCGCAGAACTCCAGGAGCCTAGTTCCCTCTTCCTTTCTGGTACCAACTCCATGGCCCATAGCCTGCAGAAGAATATCATAAAAATGATACTTCTGTTCATTTGGAAGGCCCACTCGTGTGGATAGGCAGAGATAATTATAGCTATACTATTTTGCAATACTAGCCTGAGTTTAAGTACTCTATCGCTCACCCTGACTACCTCTATGACCTTATCCATCCATTTCTCTGCATGAAATATGCCCACACCCCCTATTCCATAATAATTACCTTCCCAGAAGAGTTTATACCTATGTGCTTTATCTGTGAGGACTGTGGCTGAAGCTCTTCTCCACCTTACCTCTTGTACACAACATACATCAACACATCTCCATTCAAGCATCCCTACAATCTTGCTAGACCTACCTTTCAATGTGCCTACATGTACAGTGCCAACTCTGAAAACTGGGAAAGAGATGTGAGGTAACACAGGAAGGCAAGATGTTATTCAGCACCTGAAAAGAAAGTTCCTGTGATTGTTTGGTAACAGTCGTCATAATAGTCGTCCTTGCTTTTAACCTACTGTCATTCAAACATGTTAGAATTGTTAAGGTTATTGCCTCTACTGGAGTGTTTGGAGCATTGTTAATATAAGCGTTATGAGCATTATAGGTGTAAGCATTACTGATGCTGCAGATATAAGAAAAGAGAGAGAGAGAGGGGATAAGTGGGCTGCTATCTGGTTTAGTTAGTCCAGAGATGTGGAAAGAGAAAGGGGAAGGGCAACTGAATGTCTGGTAAGAGAAACGAGATTTCCAGTATTGGTAGTGAGGGTGGGAAAGGCTGCGTGCAACCACAGACAAGAGAGAGTCATTTTTGGGAGCAGAGCAAACAAGTAAGAATTATTTTAGAGTTAATGAATTATAATGAAAGAGGCGATTAAAAACAAGAGAAATTCTTTGCTTAGCTGTGCATATTTTCGAGTGTCATCAAACAGCCAAACACATGGATTAAACTAATGAAAGTCTGAGATGACAGCCAGAAATGGATGAAAATCGCAGACTTTGCTCTAAGGGGAGTAAGAGAAATAGCAGTGAGTAGTCAATGCAACCAGGAACAACAGAGATACAGACAGGAAAGAAATTATTTTAGAGAACGGTATGAAATACATATATATATGTGGTCAAGGAGAAATGACAGTTTGGGAGTTATTTGGTGAATTAATATAAATGTTTACAGTTTACAGTTTACAAAAGCAACCACAGACAACAGAGAGTTATTTTAGGGAACAGAGCAAATAAGTAAGAAATACAGGAGTGGCTGTATGATAAGTAGCTTGCTTATGCATGCACGTTTGTTAGATGCTTGTTGGATTGAACACTGTCAAGATGTGTGTTGGTGGCTGTCTTGAATCGAAGAACTGTTGAAGAGGTGCGACTGTAAGGTAGGCACTTGTTTTTTTAAGGGACCTAGTGGGGAATTTGTTGTATGACACTGTTTTTCCTTTTTTCATACAAGAAATCCCCAGTGGATCTCAAACATTTGTCTGCTGCAGTTGCGCTGAGTAACTCACTTAGCAGTGAGAATTGTTTTGTTTTGGTGGGCATGTCTCGCTACCAAAATTTGAAAAGTTTATTCGACCCATTCGTGGAGGAATTTTTTTGCTGCTATGGTGAACTGGGGTACCTGTGTGAAGCAGTATTCTGGAGGATTACCTCTGGATTATTTGTGGATTACCTGTGGACCCGGATTACCTAAGTGGCGGAATTGTTTTGCCATGCTGGAACTGTCTTCCTTTGTTCTTTGCTCTGCTCTGTCTCTGGGGAGAAACAGAATTTTCTCTCCGCATATGAAGGCAGAAGATTGACAAGAGCTTGGGTGTGTGGGCTGCCACCCAGTATAGAGTCCGAGTGAATAGAGGACACTATCCACCGGGGTCTGGGTGGCAGCAGAGCCAAGTTCTTGAATGTTAAAATGATGCCTGTGGCTGATTGGGTGGGGTCAAAATCAGTTTTGACGCTGATCTGGTGTTCCCAGAATTTTTGAAGATAGCCAGGTCCAGGTATCCGGTGATTCTTGAGGGACGCCCCACCAAGTGCCTGGAGCTTGGCCACATTAAGAAGAACTGTCCCAAGGATCAGAGCAGGGTCCTGGAGCAGTCAGTTGTGGAAGAACTTCCTCCCCCTCCTCCTCTGGAAGGAGAGATGGAGGAGGAGAGAGTGACTTCCCCTGAAAAAAAGGGGAGAAAAAGGAAGAAGGGGAGCAACAATGGTTGCTCTCTGAGGGATCCTGGGGTTGTAGGAGGAAGCAAGATTCCTGCAGTTATGGCAAAGGAGCCAACCCCTCCCATACCAAAGAGAAAATAGAATGGGACAGTGCCAGAGGTATGCAGTGTACTGCCGGCATGTCCCGAGGCCTCTTTGGTGGAATCGTGCCACCAACAGAGGAAGCTGTAACCTTGTCGGTTGTGCCACCGGCAGAGGAAGAGACACTGTTGGTGGGAATTGTGGAAGACAAATTATCGATCTTCTTCTACAGAGGTGGAGAGGTAGAAAAGGTGCTGGAAAAACACTATAACTTTCACACGGGAACCCAAATGGCCTCCGCAAATAGCTGTGGAGGCCATAATATTGCCCGTGATACGTAGGCTAGAGAGACTCAAACAGGAATATCGCTTGTGGCCGGGCGACGCCGACTTGGAGCCCACCTTGGTTTTAAACGAGGCGTAGTTAATGGCGGAGTATACAGGCACAAGTGATGCTGGGGAGGAAAATTGACAAGAGGTTGAAAAGCCTCAATGTTATAATGTTTAAGTGTGTAAGAGGCTCAGCGCCTCAATTTGTAATAGGACGATTAAGTCCAAAAATGGTAAAAACGGAAGTAAGACATTCATTACCTTGTTTTGTTTTTCGTGTAAAAATAATGTTTTAATTTGTAAATGGACTATCAAGTCCAATAATTGTAAAACGGAAGTAAGAGGTTCAATACCTCGGTTTGTTTTTTGTGTTAAAAATAATGTTTTAGAGAAGCAAAAAAGCGGCAGGCGTTTTTTTGTCTTCTCCCATTAATATCGTTTTATTTCATCATTCATCTCATCAATGTTTCTGTCTAGCCTGCAAGCTACTCTGTATCATGCCTTTATGGCAAAATTTTTTTTAATAAAGCAGCTTGCTTACCAACCACATGGTTTTGGGTTCAGTCCCAGTGTGGCACCTTGGGCAAGTGTCTTCTATTATAGCCTCAGGTCAACCAAAGCCTTGTGAGTGGATTTGGTAAACGGTAACTGAAAGAAGCCTGTCATATGTGTGTGTGCGTTTGTGTGTCTGTATTTGTCACCCCACCATCGCTTGACAACCAATGCTGGTGTGTTTATGTCCCCGTCACTTAGGAGTTCAGCAAAAGAGCCCGATAAAAAAAGTATTAGGCTTACAAAAAATACATCCTGAGTCGATTTGACTAAAAGATGGTGATCCAGCATGGCCGCAGTCAAATGACTGAAACAAGTAAAAGAAGAAAAGAATGTAGCCAAGAAACAAGGTTAGCCATTTTAGGGAGCAAAGCAAACAAGAAAGAATTATTTTGGAGAAAATGAATCAGGCAATTAGAAACAAGAGAAATTCTCAGCTTAGCTGTGCAAATTTTCGAATGTCATTAACGGTCAAACACGTGTGTGTCTGTGTGTATGTATATGTATATGTGTGTGTGTGTATATATATATATATATATATATATATAAGGTTAATCAGCCGAAATTGCGAAGATGATCCGGTTCTTGACTGAAGATTGAAGGCTTCGAATGTCCTGTCTGTGTTTTTTGTGTCATCTTCTAAATGTTTCACGTTCTTGTCCCAGTTTGTATTTTTTTACTTATATATATATATATATATATATATATATATTCTTTTATTCTTTTACTTGTTTCACCCATTTGACTGCAGCCATGCTGGAGTGCCATCTTTAGTCGAGCAAATCGACACCAGGGCTTATTCTTTGTAAGCCTAGTACTTATTCTATCAGTCTCTTTTGCCGAACTGATGATTTACGGGGACATAAGCAGAGCAGCATCGGTTGTCAAGTGATGTTGGGACTGTTATATAATCATCACAACAAACATGAACAATCAACGTCGCCCATTGTCTCCCTTGATAAAAGGACTTTCACTTTGTTTCCCGCCAAAACAATTAACTTGTACAACAACGGCAGTCGAATAAAGTATCTTGTATCGTTAACACGTTGTTTCAGTCTCTCTCATTTTCTTAATCTTTCATACTAAGTACTCACTACTTCCTTTAGTACTCAATACATTATATATATATAACAACAACATGGTGTCAGAATACTAAAAGAACCCAAAATACAGAAACCAAAGGAAAAAAGAAGTTGAAATCATACTTCAAAGACGAAATGGAAAATTTACCGCATCCAAAAGACCTAGACTTTAATCAGGAAAATCTAGCCGCCGCATGGAAAAATTGGAAAAAAGAATTCAATCTCTTTTTGATAGCAACAGAAAGTGACATGAAGCCAGACAAAGTAAAAACTTCAATGTTTTTAACTTGCATCGGTTCTAAAGGCCGAGATATCCATTCCACACTGGATTTCGATTCACCCGACGAAGAAATGAACCTTCAGACAGTAATCGAAAAATTCGATGCATATTGTGAACCCAGGAAAAACATAACTTTCTTAAGACACAAATTCTTCACATGTGGACAAGCGGAACATCAAAAATTCGATGAGTACGTAGCAGGTCAGAGTGCAATTCAAGCAGGTCAGAGTGCAGAGCAAACACGACTCCAATCAAGGATGCTAAATGCCACATCCGAAACAAGAGATAACGAAATCTCGAGGGTATATAGTCAACACGACAGAAAAGGCGCCAAAACTCGAATAACCCGCCATATGCAATCTAGACATCAAAAGGCGGAAGTGACAGAAAGCCCGCGAAGTTTCAAGCGCCAAGTCAACACTACGTCACTAACTGTCACTATTGTGGTTATAATCACAAGACATGTGAAAAATGCAAGAAACAAGGACACTATGCAAAAATGTGCAAATCAAGAAAATTTGTACATAAAGTAGAGATACATACCGACGATGAATCAGATGACGATACACATGCACTCGAAATGATCACTGCAAATAATTTCCGCGTGCACAAAATCGAAAAGTTCAAGACTCCAAAAGACATTTGGACGGTCGAACTAAAAGTGAACAACTCGAATGTAACATTCAAAATAGATACATGAGCAGACGTAACCGTACTGCCATTCAGAGAATATAGAAATATAATTCCAAAACCACAACTGCAAAAAACTTCAACTCGATTATCAGCTTATAATAACACAGCTATAAAAGTGCTAGGAAAATGCACAGCAGTCATTAAATACAAAGAATTATCAAAGCAAATAAAATTCATTGTTGCAAAAACAAACTCGCACGCAGTTATAGATGCAAAGACAGCTAAAGATCTGAACCTGATTCAGAGAATTTCAAAAATAAATTCGTCGAACACAAACGACATATTAGAAAAATATGAAGACTGTTTCGGAGAAATCGGCACTTTGTCAATAACACATCATATCACAGTGGATCCACAAATAACTCCTGTAATTCATCCACCAAGATCGGTTCCTTTTTCTATAAAAGAAAAACTCAACAAAGAATTAAAAAGAATGACAGAATTAGATATCATAAAACCTGTTAGTGAACCTACAGACTGGGTAAATTCCCTAGTCATCGTTGAAAAAGCCAACAGAAAACTCCGACTCTGTTTAGACCCCAAGAATCTAAACAAAGCCATAAAAAGGCAACATTTCAAACTCCCTACAGCGGAGGACATTTTTGCACAAATGCATAACCCTAAATATTTTTCAAAACTCGATGCATCTAATGGATACTGGCAAATTCCAGTTGACGAAGAAAGCTCCCATCTTTTAACGTTCAACACACCTTTTGGAAGGTATCGCTTCACACGACTACTCTTTGGAATTCACAGCGCCAGTGAAGTTTTCCAAAAAGAAATTTCAAAAATAATAGAGGGCATAGAAGGAGCAAGAAATTCACAGGATGACATCATAATCTGGTCCAACACTTTAGAAGAACACACAAATAGACTACAACAAGTTTTCGATCGAATCCGAAAGCACGGATTAAAGTTAAATAAATCAAAGTGTATCTTCTATGAATCACAAATCAAGTACCTTGGGCATATATTAACCAGCGAAGGGATAAAACAAGATCCAACCAAGGTACAAGCAATCATTCACATGCCACTGCCAACAAGTAAAAAAGAATTACAAAGATTCCTAGGTATGACAAATTACCTATGTAAATTTTTATCTAATTACTCCGAAGTCACAGCGCCATTGCGCCAGCTTCTACAGAGTGACACGTTATGGTCATTCGACAAACCACAAATCGAAGCAATAAGAAAGCTAAAAGAAATGATTACCAGAAAACCAGTGCTACAATTTTATGATCCAGATCTACCAATAAAAATAACTACAGATGCTAGTAAGCATGGGCTCGGAGCGATACTTGAGCAGAAACACAACGAAAGATGGCTACCTGTTTCGTTTGCATCTCGTGCAACAACTCAAGCGGAACAAAACTACTGTCCGATAGAGAGCGAAGCTCTCGGTATAGTTTTCGCATGCAAAAAATTTCATCAGTTTATATACGGAACTCATTTCAGAATCGAAAATGACCATAAACCGTTGAAGCAAATATTCAAAAAATCGATCACTAAATGCCCCCCCAGAATCCAAAGATTTCTACTAACATTACAAAGATATGATTTTGACCTAAACCACATACCTGGTAAAGAATCAATTGTTGCAGATACCCTATCACGTGCATACCTTGAGCAAAATACTCCAGAAGTACCAGACGATCGTCACATATACAAGAACAGAATGGCCCCCAAAAGACAAAATACCAATAAACATCAAACCATTCGTATCCGTTCGTGATGAAATATCAATCGTCAATGGTCTCGTTCTAAAAGGTTCAAGAATAATTGTACCTAAGTCATTACGTAGAGAAGCTCTACAGGAAATACATACCGGACACATGGGTATCGAAAAATGCATAGAGAGAGCGAAGGAATGTATATACTGGCCCGGCATTAACGCTCAAATCAAAGACATGATTAACACATGCTCATACTGCATTGACTACAAAAATCAACAAGCAGCCGAACCACTAATAAATCATGAAATACCTACTACACACCATGGACCAAAGTGGGTACAGACGTATTTCACCTGTCTGGAAATTCGTATGTCACAATTATTGACTATACAACAAGATTTTTTGATCTACACGAAATAAATGATTGCCAGTCAAAAACCGTAATCAAAAAATTAAAAGAAACTTTTGCTAAATTCGGAATTCCGCAAACAGTTGTAAGTGACAACGGTCCAGAATTCAATTCGGCTGAATTCAAAAAATTTGCAAAAAATTGGCATTTTCATCACACGAAGACAAGCCCGCATTATCATCAAGCGAATGGCATGGTTGAGAGAAATATACAGACAATAAAAAAGACGCTAAAAAAGGCATTCAAAAGTGACGAAGAACCTCAGTTAGCGCTCTTAGCATTACGCACGACTAAATTACAAAATGGTGCACCATCCCCTGCAAATCAAATAATGAATAGAACATTGCGAACAAAGCTCCCAAACATACTACACGACAAAATTGGTATCAGGCCTCACGAAAAGAAGAAATCAAACATTACAACAGAACTCCCAGAGTTAAAACCACACGACACGGTTAGAATTAAGTTTAACAACAATTGGTTTAGAAGGGGCAAAATAATTAAAAAACTAGAGCAACCTCGTTCATACTTAGTAATAACAGAGGAAGGAAATACAGTCAAACGAAATAGACAACATATTCTTAAAACAAACGAACACGTTCGCATAACAGAAGAATTAGATTATGAAAATATATTTCCAAAATCAACAAACACGCATGAAAAAACAAAAACAGCACAACTACAGAATTCAACACTACAAAATAATAAAACCACAAAAAGTGGACGACGAATAATTATTCCCTGTAGATACAGATGATATAAAAAAAAATTTTAAAAAAGGATGTTATATAATCATCACAACAAACATGAACAATCAACGTCGCCCATTGTCTCCCTTGATAAAAGGACTTTCACTTTGTTTCCCGCCAAAACAATTAACTTGTACAACAACGGCAGTCGAATAAAGTATCTCGTATCGTTAACACGTTGTTTCAGTCTCTCTCATTTTCTTAATCTTTCATACTAAATACTCACTACTTCCTTTAATACTCAATACTATATATATATAACAACAACAGAGGGCAGAGCCCCGCGCTGCTACAAGTGTGGCCTGAGAGGCCACATAAGAACTAACTGCCCTCCCCCACCAAAGGAAATTGTTATAGAGGTACAAAGAGAAGAAGAGAATAAAGAAGAACGGAATCCAGTGGAGTGTTGAAACAACAGAAGAAGATGCCCAGAACGAATGGGTAGAGGAAAAGAAAAAAAGAAAGAGGAGAAAGTTGAACAATACTGAACCCCAATCCTCCCCAACACCACCCGCACCCTCTGAGTTCCATCCTTCCCCTGCAGACAGTGAACCCACCCGTTCCCCTCCAACAAGAAAACAAAAAAAAAAAGATGCACACAGACAAGACACCAAACAAGAACCCAGGCCAAACATTGTATTGATGACAGGAAAGGAAAAAATTAAAAAGACAATGGAGGAATATAAATGGTGTGACATATCAGGTATGCAGTGATTGGAAAGGAACGAATGGATGATTTTATGATAAAGTGTGAAAGGGAGGATTGGGAAGTGAAAGAGGTGAGAATGATGGAAGAAACCGTGAGAGATTTGGAGGAAACGTTTGAAGTAGGAATGGAGATGAAAGGTTTTGTTATTGGAACTGAACAAGGAATATATGTGTGGGAGTAGTAACCAAAGGACAGGTAAGTGATGCTAATGGATGGGGCCGTTAGCATCACTTTCATATCATCACTTTCAAAATTCATTTTTCATTCTTTGTAATTGTATTGTTCTATGTCCGCAATGTTTGTAATGTCCCCCTCTATGTGGCCTCTAGTGGGTAATAAAGAAATATCGTCTTTGGTTCAAGTCCTTCTCAGGGCGAACCTCTGACCACAGAGCTCGTCTTAGGTTTCTAGTCCTTCTCAGGGCTAACCTCTAACCACAGAGCTCATCTTTGGTTCAAGTCCTTCTCAGGGCGAACCTCTGACCACAGAGCTCGTCTTAGGTTTCTAGTCCTTCTCAGGGCGAACCTCTGACCACAGAGTTCGTCTTTGGTTCTAGTTCTTTTCAGAACTAAACCCCTGACCACACAGGGCATACTCGACCATGTTCCAGTTCGAAAGGCAGGCGACCACCATTAACACAAGATGTTACAGATTCCTCTCATACTGTTAGTGTGAAAATGTCACCACGAAAAGAACGGTTACAGGATATCTATAACTAGAGAAAAATAACCAAGCAGAATATATAATGAAGACGCAGCAAAAACCAAGCGACAGACACAACTCATCGCCAAACATCGTCACTATCTACTAAGGTTTAATTTGTACACAAGACAACTACAGATTCAACTATAGCGGTTAGGTGAAAATCTCACTACGGGAAAAACGGCTACAGTTAACACATCTGGAAGTATATTCATATCAAGAGAAAGATAAACACAACAAGTGATTCAATTAATCTCAACTACGAGACGCAACATCTTGATATGGAACTCTTGCGCTCCGTGTACCTCATAAACGGTAAATCAATTATCTGTCTTGAGTCCTAGTTCTTATAAGAACTACCTTAAGCCATCTGCTACTATCTGTTGCTAGGCTGATACCAACAACATGAACTGTGAACCAAATTACATTGTTATTCCTCTGGTCACTATTTTTATACTGGTGACCCCCTTAACACGCAGCCATTCTGATATACTGCGCGGCCAACGGTAAACATAAGTTACAGAATTGACACAAGAGAACGCTGAAGAAGGAACTCTTTAAGAAAAAAAAATATATATATATATAAAATAATATCAATTTTATCGCCGTTTTGTCTACGACAAAACGTCTGGCAAGAGGCTATATGTAGCGATATCGTTACACTCATTGCTATCTTCACTGTTTGAGAAGAATATTAAGAATAATCTCGTTCGAGATTACAAACATCTTCAGCTAGTTTAACATTGTTGTAAACACTAATTCGATTAGCTGAGACGTGGTCTCTACTACGTTCGCACCGCTGGTTGTCACGTGACGCGATTTGCCTCCGCTTATTTTCGCGCCATTGTTCCAAGCAGCCACTCACAGCTTTTCATTTCTGAAGTTTTGTTTTAAGCCTCATAAACCTTATATAAAGAAGGGTTCTCAGACAAATATTCGTCTTTGGTTCAAGTCCTTCTCAGGGCGAACCTCTGACCACACAGAGTTCGTCTTTGGTTCAAGTCCTTCTCAGGGCGAACCTCTGACCACACAAAGTTCATCTTTTGTTCAAGTCCTTCTCAGGGCGAACCTCTGACCACAGAGTTCGTCTTTGGTTCTAGTTCTTCTCAGAACGGACCTCTGACCACACAGAGCATACTCGACCATGTTCCAGTTCGAAAGGCAGTTCAAGAGAAAAATAACCAAGCAGAATATATGATGAAGACGCAGCAAAAACCAAGCGACAGACACAACTCATCGCCGAACATCGGAGATTTAATTTGTACACAAGACAACTACAGATTCAACTATAGCGGTTAGGTGAAAATCTCACCACAGGAAAAACGGCTACAGTTAACACATCTGGAAGTATATTCATATCAAGAGAAAGATAAACACAACAAGTGATTCAATTAATCTCAACTACGAGACGCAACATCTTGATATGGAACTCTTACCCTCCGTGTACCTCATAAACGGTAAATCAATTATCTGTCTTGAGTTTTAGTTCTTCTAAGAACTACCTTAAGTCATCTGCTACTACCTGTTGCTAGGCTGATACCAACAACATGAACTGTGAACCAAATTCCATTGTTATTCCTCTGGTCAGTACCTTTTATGCCTCACGAACACACAGACACAAAAACATGCTAACACTTACAAACTTCCAACCAACATGATTGTAAAATATGTAAAATAAATAATGTATATATCTCAAAAAGAAGACTTGTGTCAATTCACTTGTGTTTTGCCGCTGTATGTATGATATGGTCAGTAATAAATCATTAAGAATGGGATCGCGTGCGATTGTATTCCCTATACGATACGACCGCATGTGATCCTATTTTTATAACATTGACAAGATCAGACTCACAATTGTTTCAATTCATCACTTGCAGCATAAAATCAACCAAATTTAATTAAATTTAACTAAATCAATTTAGTTGATTACTACACGTGTGAATATCTTCAGGGAATGATGTACAAAGAAATTTGTCATATTTAAAGCATAATGAAAACATTAAAAAGAAAGAATAGTGTGCCATTAAAGATAAGAATATATATATTATTAAAATAGATACAGTTATAAAAATAGTTATAGTCATAAATCAATATAAATAGCAATAATGATATTGCAGACATACCCATACAAAAAGAAAGAACAATAGACACAGAACATGTAAAAAGAACAATAGACCAGTAATTAAATTATGGGAGAAGAGAAGTGAAATAATTAGGTATTCCATATAAACATATATACATGCATACACATATACATGTACACACACTCACATACACACACATATATAACACACACATCCATATATACATACATATATATATATATATATATATATATATATATATATATATGTGTGTGTGTGTGTGTGTGTGTGTGTGTGTATTATCATCATCATCATCATCGTTTAACGTCTGCTTTCCGTACTAGCATGGGTTAGACGGTTTGACTGAGTACTGGCGAACCAGATGGCTGCGCCAGGCTCCAGTCTTATCGGGCAGAGTTTCTACAGCTGGATGCCCTTCCTAACGCCAACCCCTCCGAGAGTGTAGTGGGTGCTTTTAAAGTGCCACTGGCACGAGGGCCAGTCTGGCGGTACTGGCAACAGCCACGCTTGAAAATGGTGTTTTTTACGTGCCACCTGCACAGGAGTCAGTCCAGCAGCACTGGCAACGAACTTGCTCGAATGTTTTGTTCATGTGCCAGTGAGGCGATGCTGACAATGATCATGCTCAAATGATGCTTAAATGTGCCTGACATCTGCTCCGGCAGTGATCCCGCTTGGATGGAGCTGTTAGCACTCCATGGTATTGAATTTGGTTCAATTTCGATTTCATTTGCCCCAACATCTTGATATGGAACTCTTGCGCTCCGTGTACCTCATAAACGGTAAATCAATTATCTGTCTTGAGTCCTAGTTCTTATAAGAACTACCTTAAGCCATCTGCTACTATCTGTTGCTAGGCTGATACCAACAACATGAACTGTGAACCAAATTACATTGTTATTCCTCTGGTTACTATTTTTATACTGGTGACCCCCTTAACACGCAGCCATTCTGATATACTGCGCGGCCAACGGTAAACATAAGTTACAGAATTGACACAAGAGAACGCTGAAGAAGGAACTCTTAAGAAAAAAAAAATATATATATATAAAATAATATCAATTTTATCGCCGTTTTGTCTACGACAAAACGTCTGGCAAGAGGCTATATGTAGCGATATCGTTACACTCATTGCTATCTTCACTGTTTGAGAAGAATATTAAGAATAATCTCGTTCGAGATTACAAACATCTTCAGCTAGTTTAACATTGTTGTAAACACTAATTCGATTAGCTGAGTTTAGTATCCAGTGAAGGGAGGTTGGCATGGGTGTTAGTCGACGAATTTGGTTCAATTTCGAATTCAATTTTGATTTCGATTTCGAATTCACTTGCCTCAACAGGTCTTCGCAAACAATGTTTGAAGATCATGCTTCACCACCTCGTCCCAGGTCTTCCTGGGTCTACCTCTTCCACAGGTTCCCTCAACCGCTAGGATGTGGCGCTTTTTCACACAGCTATCTTCATCCATATATATATATATATATATATATATATATATACATATATATAATTATGTATATATATATATATATATATATATATATATATATATAATATATATATATATTATATATATATGTATATATATATATATATATATATATATATATATATATATACTAGCAGTATCGCCCGGCGTTGCTATATAAGCATTTTTAGAGATGTAAAGTATAATAGCCATCTCAATATGGTTAACCACAAAGGGAGGGGGTGTTACTGTAGCTTTTTACGTTCTGAGATTTAATAATACATTTTTAGAGAGTTACTTCCCTTATATATGCCAAAAATGCATTAAAATGGGAAAAATTGATGGTAAATTTTTTTTTAAATCGTAGACTCATCGTAGACGCACGCTAATACCCAGAAGGGCTCGATATGAATCATGACTATAAGATACCCGGCTTTGGTTAAACTGCACCGCAAAATGTGGGAGTAGTTAGGAATCTAAATCGTAGGAGACAGCCAGCACACAACCTCTCTTTTATATATAAAGATAATATATATATAATATATAAATTAGAGAAAACCACTATTATGCAATTCAAACATGATAGACATAAACCAAATCATAAATAAAAAATAAAATGTATTTTTATATAAAACATAATTAGATTACAAAAAGTATAAAAATGAATAATCAATATATAATAAGTAAAAAACTACGTATGTTTCATGGCTATAATTAAATTCAAATTACAATTAAATTTAAGTTTAATCGAAAATCAATTTAATTTTAAATTATAGTCATTCTTCAGGTTAACAATAATTGTTAAATAAATAAGCAAATAGAGTTAAACAACATTTATTAAAAAAATAATATTAAAAAAAAATAATAATTTTTCTTATAGAAGAAACTCCATTAACTAAATTTGAAACTTAAAATATTAGGATCAGTTTCTTATTATGTTAAATATTTAAGGTAAAAAAATAGAGTAAATAGATAGAAAAATGTATTTATCAGTGAAGATATAATTTAGCTTAATAAAAAACATTAATAAAGTATGGAATATCTTTAACCTACTTATACTCTAATATTTAATTACTAAACTATTTTACAAAACAATCACTCCTAATATTTTTAGATATTAGTTCGCATATAATAATTATAAAATAATAAATACATAAAAATAAGTATCTAAATTATAATCAACAAATATAGTAATTAAAAATCTATATTTTATCTATCAATAAACATATAAACAATAAATATATTAGTCCATTATTACTTACATAAATATTATAGATATCTTTTGAAAATATTTATGAAATTCAAAATAAGAATTGAAAATTCTAAAATAAGAACATATGACCTATCTTTAGAAAATACTTATTATTACTATTATTATTAACTGTAGAAGTATAATAAGAAATGACTTATTATTACTATTAGAAATGTAGAATGACTAGAAGTATAATAAGAAACTTAAAAGATTTTTTATAATCTTGATCCCAAAGTGACTAACTAATATCTTAAAATTTATGTTCAGATATAATAATTACGAAATAATAATAATTAAATAAATTTACATATCTAAATTATCCTTAACAAATAAAAAATTATAAATTCATATTTAATAATCAATTCTTATATAGAGTACAATAATATTTCTTAAATAAAAAAGTTTACTTATCTCTCCAAAAGGCGTATTATTAACTAAAAATTTCAAAATGAAAAACGTGAAATTACGTTACTTAAAGAAATAGAACAAACAGATGGAAATATACATTTTATCAATGAAAACTACAAATATATTTTAGCTTTAACAGAAAGAGAATAAAATCTCTAAGAGAGAATAAAATCACTATCCACTAGAATATCTTTCACTAGAAAACTAAAGTTTAGAATTAATTACGATAAAATCACCATTTAGTGAAATTATGTTGCTTAAAGAAATAGAACATACATTTTATCAATGAAAACTACAAATATATTTTAGCTTTAACAGAAAAAGAGAATAAAATTTCTAAGAGAGAATAAAATCACTAGAATAACTAGAAAACTAAAATCTAGTATTAACTACGATAAAATATAGTAAAATTAATTAATATATATAACTACAATTAACTGTATATTTTCTAATAATCTTATACAAATTTATTTATTTCATATATATAAATATGGTTATATTCAAACAAAACAACTTATAGACTCATTCTATATAACCCAGTACTAATTCAATCAGTATCAATATTATAACCACTAATTTAATTAATTTAAAAACTATAATGTAATTCATATTTATTAATAAATTATATTAATTCGAAATATATAATGCAAAGTCATTTTGACTAATATAAACTAGACAGTCATTTATAACAAATATATATTATATATCAAATTAATATTCAAAACAAATCCTAATAAATTAAACTTATGTAAGTAAAGTAATTTATATTTAGATCAAATACTTCACTCATTAATTATATTATTATAAATAAATAGCACATAAGGAAAAAATTTTTTTAGTACATATTCAAAATTATTTAACATTAAAACTATTCCCCCCCCCCCAAATACTTAATTTTAGTACACATATAATAATAATAATAATTTAGTACACATATAATAATTTTAGTACACATATAATAATAATAATAATATCAACAACAACAACGATAACAAAAAATGAAATAACTATCTTTTAATCTATATTCATTAAACAAATTATATATTAAATATTTAGTAATAAAATAAGCATGAAAATATAATGTAACTCTAAGTATTTAAAAAACCTTTACTAACTCTTTTTGACTTATATTCAAAACATCCTACAAAACTACAACCGCAATACTACTATAATTAATTGATTAATTAATTTATTTATTTAATAATAAATATTTAATTTAGACTTATTTAATTATGTAATATACAATATATAAACACATACTAAATTATAGAATTAATACTAGTACAAATTATAGCTACAAATTAGAAACAAAAATAGGGTCACTATTTATCTAAAAATCTATTATATAAGTAATTTGTGTCTACATTTAATTTTATGCTTGTCAAATGAATTAACTAATTTATTATGATTATTAAATATTATTTCTTTGAATTCACTAGAACATAAAAAATCTTTTCCTTTTGAACGGCAGTTTGTAACATAATTTCTAGGTAACTAAAAAGTTTTAAACTTCGTATACTGGTAGAATGTGTTTATAAAACATCATTTTCTCTTGGTTTTATTGAGAAAATTCTATAGTTTGTAAGATATCTCGTCTGAAAATCTGAGCATTTCGGCAATCGATTACCTTCATTCAACTAAAATCATTTGCTGTGTCTAAAACTGAGACAACATTGTCACTAACCCTAAACCTACCCCTTAACCCTAAATTTTGTTTTCTTAATTGTTAAATTAATTTGTTACGCATGTAAAAAAAACTAAAGCAATGGAAAATAATTTAAACAATTAACAAACAAAATAATTCTATAATTTTATACATACGCTTTCCGTACGTATACGGAAAGCGTGTGTTATGTAAAGTGTGTGTATAAAATTATTGTAGCAAATGATTTTAGCTCAAAAGAGAGCATAGGATTGGTTAAAATTCGAAAAATTAAACTACGTTAAACAAACAAATTACAATTTTCTCAAGAAAAGCCAATAGAAAAAATGTTTTATTTTGACACATTCTACCAGTATACGAAGTTTTAAAGGGTTTAGTTAACTAGAAATTGTCTGCCGTTCAAAAGGAAAAGATCCAAAACAGGAATTACTACCTAAACTATATGATTTCCCCTTGCAAAGTATCTCCCACTTTAAATTATACTTAATTCGTTGGGATTTAAGTTCCGATATATATTTATTAAGCCCAGTAGAGTTCATAAGATTTCTATTCTTAAAGGAATGCATATGCTGAGCTACTCTTAATTTAATTTTAGAAGAAGTAGACCCTGTATAGATGGCGTTCAAGTTATTAATTATTCCTATTATTCTCATCAATTAAAGTAACGATACATTTATAAACATCATGTAAATGACATTTATTATTAAATTCACAACTATTTTTATCTCTACATGTACAATCTATGAAAACGTTATCTTTATTTTCATTGGTATCATTATAAAATTTCTTTTTATAAAAATTACTCAACTTAAATTTATTAAAAGATGAAATAATGTTACCTATATTATTAGTGGTAGAATAACCAACTCCAAAATTATTACTAGAGAAAATTTTTATTTATATTTTTATTATTATTATTATTATTATTATTATTATTATTATCAAAGAATAAATTATGGGCTAGGAAGGATACTAGGGACTATTTTGATATACCTATGGGGGCACCCAATTCTGCACAAGCTACGGATTTTATTTTATTATTATTATATCCTGCCTCTCGCAGGGCTTCATTATAGTAAGGTGCTTGTTTATTGAAAGTCTCTAAATCATAAGAAAGTAATGATATTCGTTTACTAATATCATTTATTAACGATTTTTTAACTGAGGGTGGTTGATTACTATTAGCATTTATATATCTAAGGTTTTCATTAAATTTATGATATGGTTGGGTTTTACCCATTATTAAATTAAAATTAGCATCTAAATAATTTACATCATAGTTTTCCCTTATATATAGTAATACTTAAACCATATCTTTTAAAGAAACTATATAGTTTCTTCTTATGTAATTCAAGTTTTCTATTAGTGTAATTCTTAGTAATTAATAAAAGGTCATCCCTATATAAACCACCCTCTAACTTTTCTAATTGAAATTCAGATAATAAATAAATACCTACTAAATCAGTAGCTTGTGCAGAATCGGGTGCCCCCATAGGTATATCAAAATAGTCCCTAGTATCCTTCCTAGCCCATAATTTATTATTATATCTAATAAACGATTTCCTAGCCATTTCAATTACATTAACTTCATCATAAGTTATTCATTGCATATATTAACGCCTTATTAAACACAATTTCATTAATAGAAGAGTAATAATTATCTATGTCTATTTGAATAAAATTATATCGATTTTTTCTTTAATATTATAAAACCAATTAAGAGTATTATTATTATTAGTCCATAATTTTAGGTAGTTTAGTTTATTTAATTTATTGATATATTTATCCAATATTAATTTACTCAATTTACCAAGGTCTGATTTAGGGTCTGAATAAAAATTACCCTTACGGTCCTTCAAAGTAATTCTAGGGTGCATAGGTACATAAGGTTCAGTTTTATTATCTAACTTATAATTCATCTTTACTAATTTAGAGGCTTTATTTATAGTATAAAGTGTATTATCTGGAACAATATTATATTTTTTAATTCTCTTTCTCTAATAGGTTATCATATAATTTAACTTTATATAGGTTCTTAGTTTTATCTGATTGTACAATAATACCGTCCATATTTCTCATTTCTCTAATTCTAATAGCTAAATTTCTTAAATATTCATTATGGCTGTTTGGGTATTTATGAAATTTAATATTTTTCACCACCTTCCAAATATTATCTTCTAAGACCTGTAAATCTCTATTATATGGGGGTTCGGTTTTAGATTCAAATTTAGAATTAACATCATTAGTATTCGCTACATCGTTAAAATTAGATATATTACAGTTATAATAGTAGGCTTTCTATTTAACTCTAGATACAAAATCCTTAATATTATTGATAAGTTTCAAAATAAATTTTCATAGAATATCCTTCAAAGATGAATTCCAAAATAGTGGTTCTATCTTACCTATAAGTTCCATAAGATACAAAATTGAGGTTTAAGTGCACTCAATAAATGTAAGCTAAATTTAATTGTAATTCGAATTCAATCATAGCAATGAAACATACATTATATATTTATATTGTGAAATTTGATTTAATACTAACTTGAATTTTTCCATGTAAGTTTGGAGTTATACTCCCTAATATTCATCATCATCGTTTACCGTCCGCTTTCCATGCTAGCATGGGTTGGACGGTTCAACTGGGGTCTGGCAAGCCCGAAGGCTGCACCAGGCCAGTCAGATCTGGCAGTGTTTCTAAAGCTGGATGCCCATCCTAACGCCAACCACTCTGAGAGTGTAGTGGGTGATTTTATGTGCCACCGACACAGGTGCCAGACGAGGCTGGCGAACGGCCACGATCGTATCAAATCTAGAGTTGCTCCTGGCTGGGTAGGCAAAGTCTTTTGAAAGATTGCATAATAGTAAACCAGAGTTTAGGTTATACAAGAGAAAATGGAATCCATTTTCTTCTCTCTTATATATATATATATATATATATAATATGAAAGGCACTAGAAAAATAGGGAGGAAACAGAAACTGTGAGCAGGTGCAGAGAACTGGGGTAAGATTACCTAAGCAACACAGGAGATCCCAAACTTCCTTCCTCGAAGAGATCATAACTGTGGAGGCTGAATGCCTTAATATTAACAATGCAAAAATGCATTGAGACCAGCCTTTACTCAAGTTACTTAAACAAATCATATCTTGAAGAGAAAAAAAAATAGATGCCCTCTAAATGTGTTCTAGAGCTGTAAACCTTGAACAATACATCTGAGTAGGTTGTGCTTCGTCAGTAATCCAATTAGTGGTAGTATTACAAAGATAAAACAACAGAACAACAACAATAAAAACAACCTTTATGTAAGCAACCTCTAAGAGTGAAAATGCCTGAAAGAAATATAATAGAAACCAGTGTAACAGGACTGGAAGCAGTAATGGAGGTGCTGTTTCCAGTAGGTGTCCCACTGAGCAGCCAGATGGGCCTGGTTGACAACCTGTGACTGTTACCATACAATAATTGAAGAAAAACTGGAGTAAAGAAATAAATGCAATCATCATAGAGTACTATTACAGGAACCAAACCACACATGAAAATGGATTGCCATTAAGAAGATATAGAAAAAGAATGTATCGAGAATGGTCACAACTAGGAATATTTGAAACAACTGGGCAATGATTATGCAACCTGGCCAGAATGATAGGAAAGAAAGCCTGGAAATAATTCAGAGTAATCTGTCAGTGCGAATCAGAAGAAAGAAAAAACTGCAGTGTTAGTGCAAATATAACATGCTGAAACAAAAGTATGGTATTAATTTCAAAGGGTCACCAGTAGTAAATGAGGAACTAAAATAATGTGTGCAAGCCAAGAGAACAAAAATCATTAAATATGATCAGAAAATAAAACAGTACAGACAAAACAGATTCATCTAAATTAGCCAAAAAAGATACTGTCAGGAAATAAATGGAGAAACCGATAAAGATACATGTACTCCAAATATGGAAGAAAGTCAAGGATTCTGGAACAAGACATGGGAGAAAGGGGAAAACACACAACAGTAATGCAGAGTGGCTATGCAACATGAAATAAACAATATGAATCCTTGGCAAGAAGACATTAAGATAAGCAAGGAGGATGTTCAATGAGTAAGTGGAAAGATAACCAACGGGGAAAGCAGAAGGCCCAGATAGAATTCAGGGATATGGGGGAAAGAGGAAACACACAACATTAGTGCAGAGTGGCAAAATAACCCAAATAAAACTAAAATCCTCAGCAAGAAGATATTAAGATAAGCAAGGAGGATGGTCAATGTTTAAGAAGAAATATGAACAACTGGAAAGTGGCAGACCCAGAGGAATTCAGGGATATTGGGTGAAGAAATTTACTTAATGTCATGAAAGGGTAGTGGAATAATTATACACATTACTAGAAGACCACATAAATCCCAGGCTGGTTGACCAGATCAGTATTGTACCAGAAAGCATCAAGGGGAAATGCTGTTGATAATTTCAAACCTGTCTACCCATCATGTGGGAGTTGTTAACTGGAATACTAGCAGAATACATGGACCAAAACAAGTTAGAGGAACAACAAAAATGGTGTAACACTGAAACAGAAGAACCGAAGACAGTGCAGAAAGACTTCAAAAAGCACAAAACTAACTTAGGTTTGGCATGGATAGACTACCAGAAAGCATATCATATGGTTCCTCATTTGTGGGTTCTGGACTGCTTGAAAATATTTGGAATTGCACACAATGTCATTAACTTATTGAGCAGAAGCATCAATAGTTGAAATACTGAATTCACATTGGAGAATTTAGGCTTTGTCAAAATTAAATGTAGAATCTTCTAAGGAGACAACTTGTCAGCATTGTTTTTTTGTATTGTGTATGAGTTCAAGGAAAGAAAAGATAAGATCAATCATCTCTTCTTTAAGGATGACTTGAAATTCTATGGGAAAGACAAAGACCAGCTGAATTCACACATTGCCTTAGCATAGACATTAGAACAGTATTTCGACTGAGAAATTGTGGAGTGTTGATTCTAAAATGAGGTGAAGTCCAACAAGTGGATGGTGTGAAGTTGCCTACAAGATAAAGAGAGTAGACAAAGAAGGAAAGAAGTATACGAGTGTAATGGAAGTAGGAAAACTGATGGAAAGTCAAATGAAGAAAATATTCTATCAGTATTGCAGGAAGCTGAAATTAATTTTGAAAATTAAACTGATTGGAAGGAATAATTTCCAAGAAATAAATTCATAGGTAATTGTTCTCTTCAGATGTGGAACAGGTGTGGGTATGATGGTGAACAGGGGAACTATAACCTTGGATAAAACACAAGAATATTACTAACAACACACAGTGCATTTCACTTGGAAAAGTGATGTGACAGGCTACAGGTTACAAGAAAGGATGGTAGGGACTAACTTGTGAGGATTGTATTCAGATAGAGGAAAACAATATTTCTTGGTATATATAGGATGTAAAAGAACAATTACTTGTACAAATAAGGCATGGATAGACTACCAGAAAGCATATCATATGGTTCCTCATTTGTGGTTCTGGACTGCTTGAAAATATTTGGAGTTGCACACAATGTCAATAACTTATTGAGCAGAAGCATCAACTGAACCATTGGCCGAGGATTCGGTTCAACACTGGGGTCTAGCGAAACTAGCCAATTGTGAGAAGAAATAAAGCGCAAAAGCTGTAATTTACATTACGATTTTCCTTAAACACCCTGCTGCTTTGGTAAATTCCAGAATTTCTATAATTTCCGATTCTTATTCTGTGTACCATAAAATTAATCATCTCAATCTACTTGATTTTGATATTTTAAAAGGATTGACATAACTCTTCACAAAGGAAAACAGTCAAGACGAAGAGCACGATTCGATTGTAAGATATTTTATTAGTTGAACGATATTTCTACAGTACGTCTGTCTTTATCAAGTTCAAATTAAGAAGTGATAAAAATTCCAAATTATAGAAATTTAAATGTAAAAAAACGAGAGCAACCAGCATCCACACGTTGATGGAATGACATCATGTTTTTCAGTTACAATTTTATAACAGGCGAAAAGAAAAAGAGAGAAAAAAGAAGACGATAGGAAAAAAAGGAAAGAAAACGAGAGAAAGAAGAATATTTAATCAAACAGTTTTGTATAAATTTGATATTCTCCTGTCATCTTATTCATTCCTCCAGGGCGTGATGTTAATAACCCACAAGCATATTTCTCCTCATACATTCTGAGAAGTGAAAGTGAAGCAGATTCAGAATATTTTCTGAGAATATGCACTTCCAAGTCTTCTTGAAAATTGCAACCGCTTGAAACGAAATGTTCAGAAAGTTCTGTCGAACTGTTATTGTGCCTGACGTCGAATCTGTTCCCATTAAACCTTTTGTTTAATTGTTCTGTTGTACAGCCAACATAAATTGTTTCGTGCATTCTCCAGCGTACACCAATTGGGAATCTTTACACGTTCTACCTTCAGTATAACTTTTCTGTAAATGATTTCTGATGGAATTCACTTCACTCATGTTGTTGCACAATGAACAGGGCTTACCTCTCTTGCGGCTGTTCTTTAAGGTACAGTGTGCAGATACTCCAATGTTCGTTTTCTTGGAGTCAGATATAGAGGTCAATAATTCTCTATTCTTATTCCGTGTAAAGGCTACAATAGGCGGCTGAGGAAATATCTGGTTGAAACGAGGATTTTTTTCGCTACATGCTGGTAACTTTCATGCAACACTTTTAAATTGCCAGCGAAATGTCAGTGCCAGCTAATCACTAAAGGAATTCTGTTATTTATTGTATTGTGTTTGCTAAAATTATCCATGTAGGTTTGACAAAAATCAAGTTTTCTGGAGGCAGAATAGTGACAGAGTTATTTTGCAAACCTATGTCACCCCACATTTATTTCCACCGCCGTTCCGATCATTCAATTTGCTAAGATTAGGAAAGATATTCAAACCTACAGAATGCATGAAATACAACATGATTTATGTTGGTTGCATAACAGAACAATTAAACAAAAGGTTTAATAGGCACAGATTCGACGTCAGGCAAAATAACAGCAATTCGACAGAACTTGCTGAACATTTTGTTTCAAGCGGTTGCAATTTTGAAGAAGACTTGGAAGTGCATATTCTCAGAAAATATTCTGAATCTGCTTCACTTTCACTTCTCAGAATGTATGAGGAGAAATATGTTTACGGGTTATTAACAGTTTCACCAGGAGCATATGCAACCTTTGGCATTTTTCTCTCGGCCACCGAGACCCGCTATAGCACTTTTGGGCGTGAATTATTGACAATTTACCTGGCAGTAAAACACTTCCATCATTATCTTGAAGGCAGACAGTTTTCCATCTACACAGACCATAAACCTCTTACGGTCTAAGCCTGAAAAATATTCACCGAGGGAAATGAGACAGCTCAATTTTGTTTCCTAGCAACATTCAGCATATCTCAGGAACCCAGAACACTGCTGCTGATGCTTTGTCCCGTTTGCCAATCAACTCATTAGCACCCACTTCAGTAATTGACTTAACTGTTTTAGCCTCAGACCAGCCTCCTTTGGATTAATTTGACACCACATCTGCTGAATTTGCAGCATGTAAATTCAAGTACTTGCTTATACTTGCTTATCTTGTGCAACATATCGACGGAGTCACCTCGTCCCTGAGAAGCATCGCAGGGTTGTCTTTGATGCTTTGCATAATCTTGCTCATCCTGGCATCGCAGCCTCAGTAAAACTCATTGCGGCTAGATTTTTCTGGCCAAACATGAGACGGGATGTTACTGAATGGTCAATAACAGGCACGAGAAACACACATACATACATGCCTGCATACATACATACACACATACACACATACATACATACATACATACATACATGCATGCATACATACATACATATGTACATATATATATATGCTAGCATGGAAAACGGACGCTAAATGATGATGTTGATATATATATATATACACTGTTGTGTCTGGGGAGACTCATTCTCTTTTAGTGCTTTATGATTGTCAGTGCCAGCTAATCACTAAAGGAATTCTGTTATTTATTGTATTGTGTTTGCTAAAATTATCCATGTAGGTTTGACAAAAATCAAGTTTTCTGGAGGCAGAGTAGTGACAGAGTTATTTTGCAAACCTATGTCACCCCACATTTATCTCCACCGCCGTTCCGATCATTCAATTTGCTAAGATTAGGAAAGATATTCAAACCTACAGAATGCATGAAATACAACATGATTTATGTTGGTTGCATAACAGAACAATTAAACAAAAGGTTTAATAGGCACAGATTCGACGTCAGGCAAAATAACAGCAATTCGACAGAACTTGCTGAACATTTTGTTTCAAGCGGTTGCAATTTTGAAGAAGACTTGGAAGTGCATATTCTCAGAAAATATTCTGAATCTGCTTCACTTTCACTTCTCAGAATGTATGAGGAGAAATATGTTTACGGGTTATTAACAGTTTCACCAGGAGCATATGCAACCTTTGGCATTTTTCTCTCGGCCACCGAGACCCGCTATAGCACTTTTGGGCGTGAATTATTGACAATTTACCTGGCAGTAAAACACTTCCATCATTATCTTGAAGGCAGACAGTTTTCCATCTACACAGACCATAAACCTCTTACGGTCTAAGCCTGAAAAATATTCACCGAGGGAAATGAGACAGCTCAATTTTGTTTCCTAGCAACATTCAGCATATCTCAGGAACCCAGAACACTGCTGCTGATGCTTTGTCCCGTTTGCCAATCAACTCATTAGCACCCACTTCAGTAATTGACTTAACTGTTTTAGCCTCAGACCAGCCTCCTTTGGATTAATTTGACACCACATCTGCTGAATTTGCAGCATGTAAATTCAAGTACTTGCTTATACTTGCTTATCTTGTGCAACATATCGACGGAGTCACCTCGTCCCTGAGAAGCATCGCAGGGTTGTCTTTGATGCTTTGCATAATCTTGCTCATCCTGGCATCGCAGCCTCAGTAAAACTCATTGCGGCTAGATTTTTCTGGCCAAACATGAGACGGGATGTTACTGAATGGTCAATAACAGGCACGAGAAACACACATACATACATGCCTGCATACATACATACACACATACACACATACATACATACATACATACATACATGCATGCATACATACATACATATGTACATATATATATGCTAGCATGGAAAACGGACGCTAAATGATGATGTTGATATATATATATATACACTGTTGTGTCTGGGGAGACTCATTCTCTTTTAGTGCTTTATGATTGTCAGTGCCAGCTAATCACTAAAGGAATTCTGTTATTTATTGTATTGTGTTTGCTAAAATTATCCATGTAGGTTTGACAAAAATCAAGTTTTCTGGAGGCAGAATAGTGACAGAGTTATTTTGCAAACCTATGTCACCCCACATTTATCTCCACCGCCGTTCCGATCATTCAATTTGCTAAGATTAGGAAAGATATTCAAACCTACAGAATGCATGAAATACAACATGATTTATGTTGGTTGCATAACAGAACAATTAAACAAAAGGTTTAATAGGCACAGATTCGACGTCAGGCAAAATAACAGCAATTCGACAGAACTTGCTAAAATTTCCACTTATTTCTTATTGTTTTCAAATCTTTGTTGCGTTTTGCAACCTTTTCAGTAGTTTTAACTCTGTAAATTATTCACAATGTGTTCCTTTTCAAAAATTAAAAAGAAAGGTGGAAATTTTACTGGTGTCTGTGTTAAAATATAATGCACTAAAAGAGAATGACTCTCTCCAGACACAAAGTAAAATGTTTTTATTATCTATTTCTCAATAGGAAACATAAAAGTAGTGTTGCACAAACTGTAACAAAACGTGGCTATAAAAAGCGGTGATCTCGGACGTGAGATCGTAGATAAACCACCACATCAGAAAAGTATTGAAGCTTGTGAAAAATATATAAAATTATAAAATATATAAAATTTTCAATAAAAAAATTTCACATCCTGAACTTCCGAAAGCATCTAAGGGGCTGACCCGGGCATCAAAACAAAAAAAAAATGGTGTAATATGTGTAAAACAACTTGCTCTAAATGAATACGACAAAATGTGCTCTTGCAAGTACTACTATAAAGAACAAAAGTGAGTGAGAATGTTATAACTTAGTGTTCAAGGTCAATCTGTGCCTAGCAGCTTCACTCGGTCTGTTACCATAGCAACATTCCTGATGATTTTTAATCAGGCCTAGTATGCATGCATGTGTGTATGTCTGCAGTTAGGCATTTAAAAAAGCAACATAAAAATAACAACAATAATAATTTTCCAATTTTTTCAAAAACAGCTGATACAAGTAAAATGTAAGAAAAATGAACTTGTTATTTATACTAAAAGCTACAGGCATGTGTAAACTTGTTAAGAACTACATATTATTGTAAATTGGTTAAGAACTGATATTATTGTCAGTAGAACTTGGTCCTTCATACATGAAAATATTTATATATACATAGGCGCAGAAGTGGCTGTGATAAAAGCTTGCTTCCCAACCACATAGTTCTGGGTTCAGTCCCACTGTGTGGCACCTTAGGCAAGTGTCTTTTGCTATAGCCTCAAGCTGACGAAAACTGAATGAAGCGGGTGCTGGTATCTTTACGTCATTATAATCTAGCAGTTTGGCAAAAGAGACCAATAGAATAAGTACTAGGCTTGATTTGATTGACTAAAGGCTGCAGTCAAATGACTGAAACAAGTAAAACGATAAAATATATTCATGTATATATGAATATATACATGAATATATGTGTATAGATGGACAGACAAACAGACGGAAATACTAAATGAATGTAGATATTATGTGTTGTACACTATTTACATTATTTACATTTGGCTCAACATATTGTTTGAAGGACGTATATCTCACACACACGCGCGTGTACACACACACACACACACACACACACATTGATTGATTGATCGGCATAGGTATGGAGACTTAAACTAAAGATAAAATCACAACTGTTTAAATACCATTTTTAAGTCTTTTGTAGCACGTAAGAGTATATTGTAGGAAATGAGCAATAAAGAAATTAAAAGAAAGAGCTGAGATAACAGACAGTACTGAACATAGGGAATATTGTAATTGCAGTGACAGTAACAACATCAACTTCAAGTAATAACTGGAAAAGAACCCTTGTACTAATGCCAAAATACAGAATAAAGTAATGAATTAAAAAATCACACACACACGTGTAACAGGTTGTATCAAAAGTTTTTTTTGATTTTCACTGATGAAATCTGGTATCTCCAAGTTAATTAGATAGAGCTCATCCAATTGATGCTGAATTATTTATTCATTGTTTTCATACATAATGTATAAACATTAATTGTTTATTCTTTCTTATACAGCTGTGATGATGAGTGGTGAAAAGTTGCAATTTTCACTACATTAACTGTGTATTCTAAATAAAGCTTTGATAATGCATCTTTTTACCACTGTAAAAAGATGCATTTTACACTACGTGCAAAAAAGGACTGAATGCAAGGGCAGTGAAAAGATAAGTTAATGCTGTAAAAGGCCCAAGACCTGTTAATGTCAGCGAACGTGTCGCACAAAACTTGTTCAGACATTTCAAGAAAAGTGACACCCAAGGTCAAGGAGACCTGTTGTAGGCCTTGCTTGAAATGGTTGAACAACAGGCACACACAAGCACTCATACATTGTCGGTAGAATTTGATCCTTCATAAAACGCCATCAATCAACACCTCCATAAGCTTGACCTTGTGAAGAGATGCCACTGAGATGTTCTTCATGACCAGATTAAACAATGTGTGAATATTTGCAAACAAATACTGGGAAATCCCATTTTTGGCATTGAATTTTAACTGGGGATGAAAAATGGATCTATTTTTGTAATCTTAATGAGAAATCAGTAGGTTTGTACTAGCTGGGCTTCAGAACAGAAGGTTATGTGCTTTTGGAGGTATTTCAAGGGTCAGATGGTCATTCTGTGAAAGCAGAACATATATGATGCTTTGAAAGCCCTCTACCTGGCATTGTATACTCCTACAGCATAACAATACCCCAGCACAGACTGCCAACGGAACCAAGTGCAAACTTGAGGAAGTCGAGGGGCTGGAAGTGCTGCCTCCTCACCCTGCCTGTACTTCAGACTCTGAATTTGTACCTTTTCTGTCTCATAGCTCATTTCCTGCACATTCAGAGTTCAAGAATGTGGATGAGGTTGAAAATGGATGCCGGAATTTTTTTGCTTCAAACCCACCCTATTGACATAAAACCAATGGCAACAGAATATGATGAGGTATATTTTGATAAATAAACACTTTTCATATGTAATTTGTTTGAGTAAAGCTTGAAATACCAAAAAGTTTTGCTTCAACCTGGTGTGTGTGGGGTGCGTAAGTGTAGCTATAAGATGTAAAATAGGTAGTTCTATCATAGATCAAACTAATTCACTTAAAAGCTAGTATTTCGAAAATGTTGTTTTGGATTTCAATTTTTAAAAAACTTTACATGCAAGAATGCTAAGAAGATTGGAAAAAGAATCTAATCTCAAAAGAATCGAAAGAGTCAGTAATTTCAAGATGTTGGCAGAAAAGGAATGTCTTGAGTTGCCAGTGCATTGTGTGCAGCATGATGTCATCTGCATATTTCAGCACTGTAGTATTCTTTAAGTTGGCCAAGAAGGCCAAGAACAGATCCCTGTGGTACACCAGATGTCATCTCATAGGGTGAAGAGTGCTCTCCTAGAATTTTAAATTTTTTCATTATTTTCCCTTTCCCTACTTATATTAACATATATAACTTCATATTACTTGAAATATTGATTATTTTTCTCTGTGAAATGTTTGTTTCTCACTAGGAAAGTTATCAAATTTGTATTTTTAAACCTTGTTATGGTTGGTTTTAGGAAAGAGCGGGTCCAAGTGAAGAGGAGGAGAAATCTTCAAATAGTTGTCTTTACTTATGTTCCACATATGGTTTAAATATTTAAAAGCATGCATACATAAAACATACATTCATGCATACATACATAAGGTGAACATTGAGATCTTCAAAACTGCTATCATATGGGCATATAAGTTACAAACTAACTGGGGATATGTAAAATACAACAATGAAGAGTGAAGGATTTAATTGGTTTCAAGTTCTTATACTGCTGGAATGAGAAAATTTATCTAATTACAAACACATGCATGCACGCAAACACACACATGCACACACTCAGACACAAACATGTACGTATGCATGTTTATATATGTATGTATATACATGTGTATGCATGTATATATATATATATATATATATATATATATATATATATACATACACACACACGTGTGTATGTGAGTGCAACTTTTCACCACTCATTATCAAAGCTGTATAAGAAAGAATAAACAATTAATGTTTATACATTATGTATGAAAATAACGAATAAATAATTCAGCAACAATTGGATGGGCTAATTAACTTGGAGATGCAAGTTACCATCAGTGAAAATCAAATAAAACTTTGATACAACCTGTTACACGTGTGTGTGTGATTTTTGTTATTCATTACTTTATTCTGTATTTTGTCATTAGTACAGGTGTTCTTTTCCAGTTATTAATTGTTGTTGATGTTGTTACTGTCACTGCTATTACCATATACCCTATGTTCAGTACTGTCTGTTATCTCAGCTCTTTCTTTTAATTTCTTTATTGCTCATTTCCTACAATATACTCTTACCTACTACAAAAGAGTTAAAAATGGTATTTAAACAGTTGTGAGTTTAACTTTAGTTTGTCTCCATACCTATGTTAATCAATCAATCAATGTCTGTGTGTGTGTGTGTGTGTGTGTGTGTGTACGTGTGTGTGTGTGTGTGCACGCGCGTGTGTGTGAGTTATACGTTACTAAACGCCCTTCAAACAATATGTTGAGCCAACACAGGAATACAGTTTTATATTTAAGAGATGAGGAATTACGTACATTATTTACATTTGACGGATATTTGTCCTCATCTTGTTTGTTGTTAACGCAACATTTCAGCTGATATACCCTTCAGCCTTCAAGATGAGGACAAATATCCGACAAATTTAAATAATGTAAATAGTGTACAACACAGAAATATTTACATTCATTTAGTATTTCCATCTGTCTTTTACTTGTTTCAGTTATTTGACTGTAGCCATGCTGGAGCACTGCCTTTATTCAAACAAATCAACCCCAGGACTTTGTAAGCGTAGTACTTATTCTAATGGTCTCTTTTGCCAAACTGCTAAGTTACGGTGACGTAAAGATACCAGCACCCGCTTCTTTCAGTTTTCGTGTACCAAATCACTCACAAGGCTTTGGTCAGCTTGAGGCTATAGCAAAAGAAACTTGCATAAGGTGCCACACAGTGGGACTAAACCCAGAACTATGTGGTTGGGAAGCTAGCTTTTACCACACAGCCACTTCTGCGCCTACGTATATATAAATATTTTCATTTACATACATACATACAAACATATATATCTATATGAAGGACCAAGTTCTAGTGACAATTATATCAGGTGTGTGAATATGAATACCTATAGTTCTTAACCAGTTTACACCTGCCTGTAGCTTTTGTTGTTATTTTTATGTTGCTTTTTTAAATGCCTAACTGCAGACATACACACATGTGTACATACATGCATACATACTAGGCCTGATTAAAAAGCATCAGGAATGTTGCTATGGTAACAGGCCTGTAGTACACCGAGTGAAGCTGCTAGGCACAGATTGACCTTGAACACTAAGTTATAACATTCTGTTGTTTATAGTAGTACTTGGAAGTAAGGTGTGTAGAGTGTGTTAACTTACATCTTCCAAAGCGATCAGTAAAGTCACAAAAGTTTTCAGAAAACAAAATGTGTCATAATATTGCAAATAAGTATAAAAGAGTAAAGAAAATTGTTAAATTAAAATTGTTGTTTTTTAGGACATTTGCAATATTTTGACACATTTTGTAACCTGAAATCTTTTGAGACTTTTGTAATCAAAAAACTTGTATGAAAATAGTGCTACAATTTAAATTGGCAATTTTTTTACAGATGACAAAATCTAAAAAATCCTAAAAATTTTTGAGACCGTTGTGACCGTTGTAAAGATAATCTTTTTATTAATCTTTTAACTTGTATTTTACATGAGATTATGCAAGAAATTATTTCAGTCACAAAAGTTTTCAGAAAACTGTTATATTATTGAAAATTAGCATTAAATAGTGAACAAAATTGCCATTTCAAATGTGACGTTTTGTTGTAACTATTTGCAATATTTTGATACAATTTGTTCCTTCGGTAAATATAATTTCATTACCAATCAGTTAACTCAAGTCAATAAGTTTTAGAAAACAAATTATTGCAAATAACCATAAAAGAGTAAACAAAATTGTTGTTTTTTTACGACTTTTTGCAATATTTTGACAGATTTTTTATTCTGAAAACATTCAAGACTTGTTTGATCGCTTGGATAAATATAATCGTATTATCAATCAGCTAACTTATATCTACCAAAGCGATCACTAAAATATTGTTGTTTTTCAGGACATTTGCAATATTTTGACACATTTTGTATCCTGAAATTTTTTGAGACTTTTGTAATATCCTGGATAAATATAATCTTATGAATCTGTTAACTCACAATCTTTTAAATCAAAAAAGTTTTAAGAAAACAGTGTTAAAATATTGCAAAGTAGCATAAACAGTGAACAATATTGCCACTTCAAATTTGCAATATTTTGACAGATTTTGTATCACAAAACCTTTGAGACTCTTGTGACTAAATCTAATTATTTACCCAAGAGATCACTAAATTCACAAATTTTTCAGAAAACAAAATGTGTCAAAATATTGCAAATTAGTATAAAAAAGTGAAATTGCCAATTCAAATTTGTTGTTTTTTAGTATCTATTTGCAATATTTTGTATCCTGAAAAATAAAATGTGAAACATGGCAGTGAAACATGGGCTGTCACCTGATCTAATTGATGTGTAATCTCTGTGCAAACTCGACAGAGTTTAAGTACCTTGAGAGAAAAGTTGGACCCAAGAAGCAAGTGAAACGACTGCTCTGGTATGGTCATGTGGCAAGAATGGATGAGAAATGCTGCGTGAAAAAGTGCCACACCCTAGTGGTTGATTGAACCTGTGGAAGAGGTAAACCCAGGATACCTGGGATGAAGTGGTGAAGCACACCAAAAAATGACTAGCGACCGAGACTTTAGGAAGTATCCTGTGGTCGAGAAAACCCAGCAAGCCAGTTGAGACCATAACCTTGTGGCCTATGCCAGGAACGTAACCAGCCCACTTATGCATATCTTTTTCTTCTTTGGACATTAAACTCTGCTTGCGAAGACCTGTGAAATCAAAATCGAAATCAAATTCGATGACTGGCATCCGTGCTGGCGGGTGCAAAGAGCACGATACGAGTCTGATCATTGACAGGTGGCACATAAAAGGCACAGATAAAGAAATAATTGTATTCTCAAATGCAGGATAATGCTAATAATATAGCATGAACAGGATAAACTATCCATACTTTGCATAAAAATCTGTCAGCAGCCAGCCATGAGACTCAAATTCACTTACCAGTAAGCTAAACTGCCAGAATGACAAATTCTTCTGCAAAATTATGATGTATAAATCTTGAATTTAACGTATGATAGCGTCCTTATAAAGCTTCATCTATAAATCCTAAATTTGCAGAAGAATTTGTCGTTGGATGTGTAATAACAGGGATATGAGTTCGATTCTCATGGCTGGCTGCCGACAGATTTTTCTGCAAAATATGGATATTACTAGCATTATCCTGCGTTATTAGTCATCTCCCTTTCTATTATATGTGCGGGAAGTAACTCTTGAAAGGAAGATAACTGCAAATTCTTCTAGAGTCACTAGAATATTACTTGCAGATTATAATTTAATAATAAATAATATGCGAGGGAAGTAATTCTCGAAACGGAGGTAAATACAAAATCTTCTAGAGTTACTTCCGTCACATATCCTTTAGACAGGGAGATCACTTAGGAATGGTGTTGGGATCAGGATTTAGGTTTCGGGTTAGGGTTTGGGTTAGGGTTAAGGGTTAGAGTTAGGATTAGGGTCACGGTTAGGGCTAGGTTTAGGGTTTGGGTTAAGGTTGGGGTTAGGGGTTAGGGTTAGGGTTATGTTAGGGTTAGGGTTAGGGGTTAGGGTTTGGGGTGGGGTTGGGTTAGGGTTAAGAGGGTTAGGGTTTACGGTTAGGATTGGGTTAGGGTTTAGGATTAGGGTTAGGGTTAGGGTTAGGGGTTAGGGGTTAGGGTAAGGGTTTAGGGTTAGGGTTAGGGTTAGGGTTTAGGGTTGGGTTAGGGTTTAGGTTTAGGGTTAGGGTTAGGGTTAGGGTTACGGTTGGTTAGGGTTAGGGTTAGGGTAGGGTTTGGGGTGGGGTTGGGTTGGGGTTGGGTTAGGGTTTGGGGTGGGGTTGGGTTAGGGTTTGGGGTGGGGTTGGGTGGGTTAAGTTAGGGTTAGGGTTGGGGTTAGGAGTTAGGGTTAGGGTTAGGGTTAGGGTTAGGGTTAGGGGTTAGGGGTTAGGGTTAGGGTTTAGGGTTAGGGTTAGGGTTTAGGGTTGGGTTAGGGTTTAGGTTTAGGGTTAGGGTTAGGGTTAGGGTTAGGATTAGTGTTTAGAGTAGGGCTTGGGTTAGAGTTAGGGTTAGGTTAGTGTTAGGGTTAGGGTTAGGGTTAGGTTAGTGTTAGGGTTAGGGTTAGGTTAGGGTTAGGGTTAGGGTTAGGGTTAGGGTTGGGTTGGGTTAGGGTTAGGGTTAGGGTTAGGGGTTAGGTTTAGGGTTAGGGGTTAGGTTTAGGGTTAGGGTTAGGTCATACAAACCCACACACGCGAGTGTGTGGGTTTGTATGTATATGCATATACATTTGGCAAATGGTGTGGGTGAGGGTGTGTACATTTTCAAGTGAGGGTGGATGAATGTATACTTTTAGGCGCCTGCATGTGGGTGTGTGGGCGCACATGTATAGGTATGAATATGCGCGCTTACGCAAATACTATGAACTTTTTTTACCACCTTTTTTTACTCCCTCCATCACTTAGTGGTCATGCAAATAGCTCTTTTTTCTTGATAACGGTCAATCACACAGTAATTTCCCTTTGTATAACGGTCATTTTTCATATGACTGACTGACTTGACAGCATTCACCCGGGGTGTGTTGTTCTGGCTTCATTCATCCTCAATGCTGCGATCTCACAAACGCCAACCAGGCCTGGCGATTTGAGGCTAAAGACCGCGTGATCTCCAACCACTCCTTATTCCTAGGTTGGGTTCCAGATCAGCCTTGACTGTCATCAGCCTGGTTTTTCGTTGTCTATCACATTGCTTTCACCAATCCTGAAGGGGAGCTGGGGCAATTGCTTCGAAGATAAATTCTCCTGGTTGACGACGGAGGGCATGACCCAGCCAACGCAGACGTCTCGTTAGGATGAGCTGTCGGAGGGAGGTGATTCTGAGGGTCAGGTCACTTCGAGTGCTACTGGTAACATGTAATCCAGTACAACCTATTGCATGGTCGGGCCGTCGGCGACTAAACCGGTGGGGTTACCGGTTTAGTCGCCGACCACTTTAAGCAAGTGGTGTGAGGAGGGTGTTTATTGGACACCCTGCGGGATGAAAAACAAAGCCCGTCAAAGGGCGGAGGAACTCTTGAGAGTCAACGGCCATCCAATAAATGTGTAATTATATGTTACCTTATCGTTGTAAGGGGGTGTCAGAGCTATGCCGTCGGAGACTTCGGTTTCTGGTAGAGCCACCCAAGGCGGATTGTTCTGACACCCAGTGGTATCATGGCCGCACTCGGTGAACGGAAGCATCTGATCCGGCAACCAGTCTGTGGAAAATCTACGGCAAACAAGACTTTCTCTCATCAGGGATATATTTGCGGCTGGGGACTGCTAGCGAACTTCCTATTCCCCAAATCCTTCAAATATTCCTCATGTATATCATTTTTCATAGCATTCTTCCGATGGCCGGATAACTGATGCGATGGCGGCGTGGATTTCCACCTCAGCATCCGAAACTCGGAGTTTTATCATGGCTATCAAATAATTGTCACATATTACATTTACAGATATATATATATTGATACGGGGTCATTCGGAGAAAGAGTGGTTTGGCGCCAGACATACGGGGAAAAGCCTTTGTCCTGTCAATTTCTAGAGAAATTAATGAGTTTGGAAGAGACACCTGACCCTTTCCGGTCAGTGAAAAAATAAATCTGCTACCCTTTAAAATACGGTGAGCTTGGGAGTTTGTTGATCAGTTGGCGAGAGGAGTCAGTTGGCATCAGGAGCAGTTGGCGAGAGAGAGTTGGCCTGGGTTGGTCAGTTTTGCCTGAGACAGTGAGTTGGCAACAGGTGCAGTCGGGAGAGGCAACGACAAGGATGACAGGCGTGGCGAGAAAGACAGACACAGAGGATTGAGGAGGTGACGGAGATTACAGCGAGAAGGTATGGCTATTGTAGTAGGAGTTTGTAACGAGAAAACATGCGGTATGTTTTGTTTATGTTGTTGGTGTTGAAATGTAAAAAGAATTGTGTCAGAAAAAAAAAAGAACTTGTGAACTGTGTTAAAAAAGGAATTGTGTTAAAAGAAAGAGGAAAGAGGAAAGAAAAGGAAAAAGAACATTGTGACGTAAACTGTAATCTATTGTGTCAAAAGAACTGTTGTAAAAAGAATTGTTAGAAGAAAGAGAAAGACTTTAATTTGAACTGTCTCGAACTCTATATTGCGTTGAACATTGATGTTTTGATTGTCTTCGGACTGTGTTGTATCGTGCATGCCTTTTGTTGTTTTCTTTTTAATGTTATCTTCTTTAATGTATCTGATATGCATTACGTTTTATTTGATGTAATAATTGTATAAACTGTTCTTAAATGTAAGCTACTGCCTTCCGTCGTGTCTCTCTCTTCCTGTTGTTGTTGTTGTTATCTCCGGTTACCGGTTCGAGTTCGCTGCCATCTCCACCACCGTTTTCTCTGGCGGATTCCGTTCGACTGAACCTGGTCCGTCGTCGTCGCTTTTCATTGTGACGTAAACTGTAATCTATTGTGTCAAAAGAACTGTTGTAAAAAGAAGAAAAAGAATTGTTAAAAGAAAGAGAAAGACTTTAATTTGAACTGTCTCGAACTCTATATTGCGTTGAACATTGATGTTTTGATTGTCTTCGGACTGTTCTTTTCATTTCTTCTGGCTTCCTCTCACTACCTCTCTTACTTAGAACGGGGAGAAAAAATTGACAAGCAAACAGGCAGCATTCTTTAAATTTTTGCTGTTTGATATTTATACATATATACAATTCACATATACATGCCCATCCATACACACACATACAGATATACATATATAATATACATAAGCAAGTGTGGCTATGTAGTAAGAAGTTAACTTCTCATGGTTCCAGGTTCAGTTCTTATGTTTGGCACCATGGGCAAATGTCTTCTACTATGGCCTGAAACCAGCTAAAGCTTTGTGAGTGGATTTGGTAGACGGGCATGAAAGAAGCTTGTTGTATATATATATATATATACAACAAGCTTCTTTCATTTGGTAAACGGGCATGAAAGAAGCTTGTTGTATATATATATATATATATATATATAACAAGCTTCTTTCATGCCCGTCTACCAAATCCACTCACAAAGCTTTAGCTGGTTTCAGGCCATAGTAGAAGACATTTGCCCATGGTGCCAAACATAAGAACTGAACCTGGAACCATGAGAAGTTAACTTCTTACTACATAGCCACACTTGCTTATGTATATTATATCTGTATGTGTGTGTATGGATGGGCATGTATATGTGAATTGTATATATGTATAAATATCAAACAGCAAAAATTTAAAGAATGCTGCCTGTTTGCTTGTCAATTTTTTCTCCCCGTTCTAAGTAAGAGAGGTAGTGAGAGGAAGCCAGAAGAAATGAAAAGTTGACAGGAATGAATGAGAGAAAAGGAGACAGACATACAGAAAAATTTAACAAGTGTTTCTCATTCCAGCACAGAATGGCTTGTTTTTATTATCATCATGTGTATGCATGAGAGAGAGAGAAGGGAGAGGGGGGAGAGAGAATTTGGAAGCATTTAACAAATATATCATCTCTGACTTATCTAGAAAGAGGCTTATGAATGAAAATTGTTATACACAAAACAAATCATCCACACCATATCACACACATACACTCTTATTATCTTATCACCACCTGCCTCTGGCAATTAATACTACTTCAACTGCAATTGCCACTACCTGTCAGCTGATCACATCACCATCACTTTAATTACCTACATTGAAACAGGGAGGCACTGCACTGGGCCTCAAGCTATGGAGAGACAAGGCCGGCGCGTTGGTGTTCTGGTGAGGGAACAAGATCCCCGAGCTGGGCACCAGCATGAACAGACGGAACTGTTCTCGGTGTGTGGGAAGCTGGTGGAACACTACCCGATTGCAGGATGGCTCTGGACAGCTTCATCAAGAGACGAGCTGAAGGAGCGAAGTGGAACGATAAAGTGGGGGAAAAGACGATCGACATGATACAGGAAGTCTTGGTCAAAGTGAGAGCAGAGGATCCAGTGAGGGGTAGTTGGTATGTTTCCAAATCAAAGAGCGGGATTGTATGGTGTGACGCCAGTAGCATTGCAATAGGGGTTGTCTTGGAAGTGGGAGGCGTCATGGTGGAAGATGCAGCCTGGCTCAGGAAGACGGAAGACTGCAATCATATCAATGTGGCGGAGTTGGATGCCATGTTGAAGGGAGTGAACCTAGCCTTGAAGTGGGGGCTGCACACCATAGAAATCAGGACTGATTCGACCACTGTACTTAGTTGGGTGACAGCAGTCATCACCAAAGGGGCTGTAGAGATGTTGGTAAAGCATCGATTAGGGATACTGCGTGAACTAACCACTGAGTTTGATCTGAAGCTGAGCATGATATTTGTGCCTTCTGAGAAGAACAGGGCAGACGTCCTGACCAGGGTAAAGCGAGCCTGGTTGCAGGTGCCAGAGGATGCGGAGCAGGCTGTGGCTGCAATATGCCGTCTGAGTGCTTCGGAGTTGAGGAGATTGCACACCATGCGTCACATGGGGGTGGACAGGACATTGTTCCTAGCCAAGAAAGTCGACTCCGATGTAACAAGACAGAGCGTGCAGAGAGTGGTTAGCAGCTGTGAGAGGTACTAGTCCATCGACCCTGCTCTGGGCGTACATGAGGCGGGAAGTATTCCAGTGAACCACGGCTGGAAATGACTGGCGGTGGACATAACACAATACCGGCAGGGGACATACCTCTCAATGGTTGACGGCGGTTGGTCATATGGAGCGAGATGAAGACGGGGACCGCAGAGGAAATCGTGAAAGTATTAAATGAGATATTCCTGGAACGAGGCCCCGTGGATGATCTGTTTCTGGATAATGGCACTGCATTCCGCTTGGAGGAGCTGAAAGAAATGCTTGATGAGTGGCAGGTCAACCGCTTCTTCAGGGCGGCATACCGGCCAAGTGGAAAGGCATTGTTACACATTCATATCTATGTGTATACGTAGGTATACGTGTGTAGAATACATCCCCACTTTTGGCACTATTTTGTTAGTAAACAGTACGAACTGTGTCTAAAGTATATATGTATTACAACGCCGAATGTCGACAGTCCGTGTAACATGTAAAGTAAATAAACACGTATAACAATGTCTTCATTTGAGTTGTCTATCACCCATCAAGAATGGAACTACACTTAACATGGTGGCAGCGGTGGAATAAGTAATCGGAAACTGTGCCTTTACAACAAAACAGGAACACAACAAACCAGAAATTTAACAAACAAAACATCGCTTCGACTTCGGACACACATACACGGGGATCCAAAATGGCGACCCCCGTCACCGTACATCCCTACATCCGATCATGAACTGGGACTCCGATGATATCGTGGAAGCATTTAAGAAATTCAAGCAGAAAACTCAACTAGCTTTCAAAAGTTTCCTGAAAGGTACAACTGCCAATGAAAAGGTAAGCTACATCCTTTTATGGACGGGAGAGAAGGGCATAGACCTATTCAATAGCTGGGATATGTCAGAATCGGATTGCAATAACCCAGACACACTTTGAGAGAAATTTGAAAGGCACCTAGAGCCCAGATCGAACCATAGAATTCAAAGATACGAATTCCGGGCCTGAAACAAAACCCACAAGAAACGATTGACAATTTCCTGTCCATACTAAAGAATGTTGTCGAAAAATGCAAATTCAAAGATAAGGACGAAAGAATTGTTGATCAACTAATATGGGGGTGTGCTCATAAAGAAGTCCAGAAATCCCTCATAGGTAAGGACGCTCTCCAGTTGATAGAAGCAGTAGACACTGCAAGGGCATTCGAAGCCACTACCAAACAAATGTCCTCACTTACAAACAAGCGCACTAGGCAGCAGTGTAGATATTGTATCTAGGCATAGGACGAAACATAACCGCAAACAAAGAACATGCCCGTACTGTGGTACGGAGCATGAGTTCAATAACCGGAAGAAATGTCCTGCATTCGGTACACACTGCTAAGGATGTGGAAAACCCAACCACTGGGGGGAAATGTGTAGGCTAACAAAATCCCAGAAAAACAAGCCCTAATTTTCAAAGAGGAACGGAAATAGAAAACAAAGAGATATACATGCCAACAACAAGAACAAAACACCTCAGAGGAGGAATTCTTGGCAGTCGGCACAATAAATGTGCATGAGATAGGAAATGACGACCAGAAAAAAATATGAGGCATACACAACGATACGAATACAAAAGAAGTCTGGCAAGAAACAAATAAACATTGACTTAAGGCTAAAGATTGACACTGGAGCCCAGAGTGATATCTTGCCTGTCAACCTCTACAAAAAGATGTTCCCAGAACACATGACACAAGAGGATAAAGTCAAAGAAGGAATCCTCACACCAAGTAATGTAATCCTCACTGCGTACGGAGGTACCAGGATTCCACAACTGGGCAAAACAACAATCACAGGGACACACAAAGGAAAAATAATCAAGTGTTCTTTTTATGTCACAAGAACAGAAGGACCAGCGATTCTTGGACTCAATACCTGCAAAAAGCTTAATATTGTGTCAATTAATGGTGAAGTGAAGGCAGCTCCGAGCAGGATTGACAGAGATATGCCCATCAAAGACCGACCACCAATCACAAAGAAGAACTGATAAGTATGTACCCTGAATGCTTTGACGATACAGTCGGGTGCTTTGTGAAATGTCGATACCATATAACAGTCGACCCCAATATCAAACCAATTGTTCACCTACCTCGCCGCGTCCCTCTAGAACTAAAAGAGAAGCTGAAGGCAGATTTGGACAAAATGGAAAAAAAGAAATAATCACCAAAGTGACACAACCAACAGACTGGATGAATCCAATTGTAATCAAGGAAAAACCCAATGGTACCCTACGGATATGCATCGACCCAAGGGACCTGAACAAGGCATTAAAAAGAGAGTACCATCCAATTCCAACTCTTGAAGAAATCACACCATCATTGGCTGGATACAAATTATTCAGCAAACTGGATGCCAGTAATGGGTACTGGAATGTAAAGATAGACAAAGAGTCATCCATGCTCACTACCTTCAACACACCATTTGGCAGATATCGATTCAACCGACTCCCATTTGGATTGAAGGTGAGCCAAGATGTTTTCCAGCACCAAATAGATGAGACCTACCAAGGCTGCAATGGAGTAATTGGGATAGCAGATGATACCCAAGTGCATGGCAAGGATGAGACCACACATGACTTGAATTTACATGAAGCTAAGGAGAAAACCCGACAAGCAGGTATCAAACTCAATGCAGACAAGTGTGTGATAAAAGCAAAGGAGTTCAAAGACCCCGCTAAGAACCCAAAGACAAGAAGGAACTCAGAAGCTTCCTGGGACTCATCCACTACATGGGAGCCTTCATACCCAAGCTGGCCGATCACACTGCAAATCTCCGAGAACTAAACAAAGATGACGTAGAGTTTGATTGGTGTGCTTCACACACACAGGATTTCAAGGCAATCAAAAAGCTCATCAGTAAGGAGACAACTCTGCAATACTATGACACGCAAACCAGTAATACCCCAAGTCGATGCTTCTTATGAGAGGAGTTGGCGCAGCACTGATACAGGAAGGTAAACCGATTGCATATGCCTCGAAAGCTTTTCTCACCCACAGAGACAAGGTACGCAAATATTGAAAGGGAACTCCTGACAGTAGTATATGGATGTGAAAAGTTCCATACATACCTGTATGGCAGACATTTCAATATTGAAACAGACCATCGCCCGCTAAGCACCAGCAAGACTGCAAAGATTACTGTTAAGGCTTCAAACATACGACTACGATATCAGGTACAAGCCAGGAAAAGACCTGATATTGGCGGATGCTCTTTCAAGACTATCCTCACATGATAAACAGGAGATGCAAGGACTAAGCATAAATGTCCACCACTTTGTAAATGTAACACAAAGCTAGCAGAAATCAATGGCCGGGCAGTGACCGTGTCAGTCGACAGACTTAAATAGGTATATTTTGAGGTTTCCTCACATTTCAATGACACTCCAGTGACGCCCACTTTTGATCCTTTACAACCACCTACACATCCACCTGCACATGCACCTTTGACCACATCATTACCTCCACTTCCACCTCCACCTTCGTCAATATATATATATATATATATAAAGTATATATATATGTATATATATATATATATATATATATATATATTATATATATATATATATGTGTGTGTGTGTATATATATATATAATATATATATATATATATATATATATGGATCTTTTCGCTTTGACCGGCAGATTTTTTTAATAATTTTGTAACTAAAAAATTTCAAACTTCGTATACTGGTAGAATGTGTTTATAAAACATCTTATTCTCTTGGCTTTCTTGAGAAAATTTTGTAGTTTGTAAGATATCTGGTCTTTAATTTCTTGCATTTCGGCAATTTCAACCAATCATATATATATATATATATATATAATATATATATATATATATAATATATATATATATATATATATATAATATATATATATATATCATACACACATGTATATATACATATATGCATGGATTGAACAGATTTCAGCTCATGAACTGTGGTCATGCTGGGGCACCGCCATTTGGTGTTGCTACATAACTTTTACTTCACTAATTCATTTTGGAACTTGACATTTGGTGCATAAGGGAGTTTGACGCCGCTGCACTCATTTGCATTTCCTGCTGTGAAGCTGGTTCATCTGGGACTCTTGACAGTAAGAGATCTAGTTTCGTTTTGAAGACATCTACATCTACCCCATGCAGATCTCTCAGGTCGTTCGGGAGGATATTGAAGAGCTGTGGTCCTTTAAAGCCCAGGCTGTTGCAATATCTTGTCCTATATTTTGATGGCAAAGTTGGAATCTTTGGCACTATGCAGTGGTACCCTGTTCTAGCGTTAATATAACTCTCAATGTCCCGCCTACGCTCCACGGAATAGAATTTCAATTTCTTGAGTCTTTCCCAGTAGCTTATATGCTGCATAGAGGCTATCTTCTTCGTGTAGCTTCCTTAGATTGCCTCAAGTTCTGCAATTAATTTTACACTGCTCAGTGACCATAGCAGATATATATATATATATATATATATATATATATATATATATATATATATATATATATATATATGTATGTATGTATGTATGTATGTATGTATGTATAAGCAAACAGGGAGTGGGTGGCGCTACAATGGATATTGTTTTCGCCCAGTTTTCGTTGAAGTTTTCCCTTCGTTGTGTTCTATATTATATATATATATATATATATAAAACTGAAATGCGTTTTTACCGCTTGGATCGCTTTCAATGCCACTACACCCCGTCTGATTCGCTCCAAAATTTACAGGGACATGTAAAGGTGTGGTTGCTAGGGGCCATCTTCCTCACTCACGCTATTTCCTTTATTCCCCTCCAACTCCCCTTCATTTATAACTTTGACAATTCCACTCCCGCTTTTTAATGTAAAGTTCGTCAGACGGAGTTCTTTGATGTATCTGTCTGCATTCATAGGGAGAATTATCATCGTCACACGCCACCACCAACACACAATCATGAGAACAAATATTATGAATCAGTTATTCATTGCGTTCATTTATATATATGTGTGTGTGTGTGTGTTCGATATATAAATATGTATATATAATGTATATATACAAAGTGTATATATCTGTATTTATGTATATTAAACTTTTTAATACTTTTTGATAGTTATATATATTTTAAACAAATTATAAATATAATTTAATAATTCTCATTTTAAATTTAAATAATTTAAATTTTTCAATTTTATATATTTTCTATATTATATTTTTATTTTTATGTTTTTGTTTTTGGTTTTTCACTGTTCATTTGCCTATTAGTGGTTTTATCTCTAATTTAATTTATACATATACTAGCAGTATCGCCCGGCGTTGCTCTTGTTTGTCAGGGAAAGCAGTTTTAGAGAGTTATAGCCAAAAAATAGCAAAAAAAAAAATGCATTAAAAATGAAAAAAAAATTATGGTAATTTTTTTAAAATATCGTTGACTCATCGTAGACATTTTTAGAGAGTTACTTCCCTTATATAATAGCGAAAAATGCATTAAAAGGGAAAAAATAATGGTAAATTATTTTAAAAATCGTAGACTCATCGTAGACGGGCTTGATATGAATCACGACTATAAGATACCCGCTTTTGATAGTTATATATATTTTAAACAAATTATAAATATAATTTAATAATTTTCATTTTAAATTTAAATAATTTAAATTTTTCAATTTTATATATTTTCTATATTATATTTTTATTTTTATGTTTTTGTTTTTGGTTTTTCACTGTTCATTTGCCTATTAGTGGTTTTATCTCTAATTTAATTTATACATATACTAGCAGTATCGCCCGGCGTTGCTCTTGTTTGTCAGGGAAAGCAGTTTTAGAGAGTTATAGCCAAAAAATAGCAAAAAAAAAATGCATTAAAAATGAAAAAAAAATTATGGTAATTTTTTTAAAATATCGTTGACTCATCGTAGACATTTTTAGAGAGTTACTTCCCTTATATAATAGCGAAAAATGCATTAAAAGGGAAAAAATAATGGTAAATTATTTTAAAAATCGTAGACTCATCGTAGACGGGCTTGATATGAATCACGACTATAAGATACCCGCTTTTGGTTACACTGCACCGCAAAATGTGGGAGTAGTTATATATAAAGATATATATAATTTGTATATATAATGCGTAACACTTCTATTTATAACTTCGTGAAACGGCCTTCTTTCCTCTCTTCCCATCACATTTTCACTCACTCTATTTCCTCACAGCGCTTTCACACACACACACACACACACACACACTCTCTCTCTCTCTCTCTCTCTCTCTCTCTCTCTCTCTCTCTCTCTCTACGCGCCGATCGAGCAAATACAAACAGAACACATCATCGTGCGTTCGTGTTCTGGTGATAACGTAGGTTTTTCGTATCTATTACATTTTAACATTTATTTAGAACCCTGCAAATTTTTCGTGCTAAATTTTCATTTTTTACTACTTTATTATTTTTTCTTAAATTGATGCTTTTATTAAAATTAAGGCACTGTCATGCTATTAGCTGTCAGAAGTGAAAGTACGTCAATTTCGTGTATTTACATCAGGTTTATACCTTCGTTAATTTACGCCGTTTATTTACGTACCACCACGCTGTTAGGTTAATAAAACAATTGAAGTTCAGGGTACTTGTCTATTGTCGTGGTCCCGGTTTCGCACACGCGAATTCGCGCGCGCGCGCGCCAGACGTAGGTACTCGATACTCGAGATCCTACGAGGTGACTTGCGCATGATGGACTTTTAAATGGAGATTGAGAAAAATTGTTTCAATTAGAAAAGCAACATTTCTAGAAAATAGTAAATTGAAGTGTGAACACAGCACCTTACAGAGTATAAGTATATGACATTTATTTTTAAAATTTAACTTCATTTGTTTTATATTCTAAATAATTTGCAATTTCAAAAAATATATTAATTTTGCGTTTTTTAATTTGATAAATTCTACGGAATAATTTTGCGCGTTTTTTGATAAATTCTACGGAAAGAATTTAGTGCGAAAAATTTATACATTTATACACAAAGACCTGTTGAGGCAAGCGAAGTTGATATCGAACCTCATCCCACGACAGGCACCCATGCCAACCCCCTTTGCTTGCGAAGACATGTTGGGGCAAGTGTGACACCCGGCAAATGCCAGGACCCCTGGACTGGTGGTACGTAAAAAGCACTATCCGAATCGTGGCCGATGCCAGAGCCGCCTCGACTGGCACCAATCCGACCGTGGCCGTTGCCAGCCTCGCCTGGCACCTGTGCGGGTGGCATGTAAAAAGCACCCACTACACTCTCGGAGTGGTTGGCGTTAGGAAGGGCATCCAGCTGTAGAAACATTGCCAGATAAGACTGGAGTCTGGTGCAGCCTTCTGGCTTCCCAGATCCCCGGTCGAACCGTCCAACCCATGCTGGCATGGAGAACGGACGTTAAACGATGATGATGATGATAAGAAATTAATTCATTAAGTTTACCAAATTATATACGTCTGTAAAAAAAAAAAAAGTTTCACAAATTATATACGTTCGCGTTTGTGTAAAAAAAATTATTAACCAAGTTTTATAAATTATTTACTTTGTTCAAAAAATATTATTGATATTAATTAATTTTCAAGAATTATTTAATTTATATAATTAATTCATTAATTTTATTCTGTAAAATAGTAATTAATTCATTTATCTGTAAATCCGCGAGGAAAGCGACTATGTAATTTTTTTGTGTAAAATTGAAAATGTTATATATACACACACACACACACACACACACACCACACACACACACACACTCTCTCTCTCTCTCTCTCTCCTCTCTCTCTCTCTCTCTCTCTCTCTCTCTCTACGCGCCGATCGAGCAAATACAAACAGAACACATCATCGTGCGTTCGTGTTCTGGTGATAACGTAGGTTTTTCGTATCTATTACATTTTAACATTTATTTAGAACCCTGCAAATTTTTCGTGCTAAATTTTCATTTTTTACTACTTTATTATTTTTTCTTAAATTGATGCTTTTATTAAATTAAGGCACTGTCATGCTATTAGCTGTCAGAAGTGAAAGTACGTCAATTTCGTGTATTTACATCAGGTTTATACCTTCGTTAATTTACGCCGTTTATTTACGTACCACCACGCTGTTAGGTTAATAAAACAATTGAAGTTCAGGGTACTTGTCTATTGTCGTGGTCCCGGTTTCGCACACGCGAATTCGCGCGCGCGCGCGCCAGACGTAGGTACTCGATACTCGAGATCCTACGAGGTGACTTGCGCATGATGGACTTTTAAATGGAGATTGAGAAAAATTGTTTCAATTAGAAAAGCAACATTTCTAGAAAATAGTAAATTGAAGTGTGAACACAGCACCTTACAGAGTATAAGTATATGACATTTATTTTTAAAATTTAACTTCATTTGTTTTATATTCTAAATAATTTGCAATTTCAAAAAATATATTAATTTTGCGTTTTTTAATTTGATAAATTCTACGGAATAATTTTGCGCGTTTTTTGATAAATTCTACGGAAAGAATTTAGTGCGAAAAATTTATACATTTATACACAAAGACCTGTTGAGGCAAGCGAAGTTGATATCGAACCTCATCCCACGACAGGCACCCATGCCAACCCCCTTTGCTTGCGAAGACATGTTGGGGCAAGTGTGACACCCGGCAAATGCCAGGACCCCTGGACTGGTGGTACGTAAAAAGCACTATCCGAATCGTGGCCGATGCCAGAGCCGCCTCGACTGGCACCAATCCGACGTGGCCGTTGCCAGCCTCGCCTGGCACCTGTGCGGGTGGCATGTAAAAAGCACCCACTACACTCTCGGAGTGGTTGGCGTTAGGAAGGGCATCCAGCTGTAGAAACATTGCCAGATAAGACTGGAGTCTGGTGCAGCCTTCTGGCTTCCCAGATCCCCGGTCGAACCGTCCAACCCATGCTGGCATGGAGAACGGACGTTAAACGATGATGATGATGATAAGAAATTAATTCATTAAGTTTACCAAATTATATACGTCTGTAAAAAAAAAAAAAGTTTCACAAATTATATACGTTCGCGTTTGTGTAAAAAAAATTATTAACCAAGTTTTATAAATTATTTACTTTGTTCAAAAAATATTATTGATATTAATTAATTTTCAAGAATTATTTAATTTATATAATTAATTCATTAATTTTATTCTGTAAAATAGTAATTAATTCATTTATCTGTAAATCCGCGAGGAAAGCGACTATGTAATTTTTTTGTGTAAAATTGAAAATGTTATATATACACACACACACACACACACACACACACACACATATATATTTTTAGTGAAATCCAACACCTTTTTTTGGGGGGGGGGGGTTAACGCGCATGCGCGAATTCTGCACTGCGCATGCGCAAGTCACCTCGTAGGATCTCGAGTATCGAGTACCTACGTCTGGCGGGCGCGCGCGCGAATTCGCGTGTGCGAACCCGGGACCACGACAATAGACAAGTACCGAAGTTCAGTTTAAAGTTTATAAATAAATACATTTCATTCCATGTTCTGTTTAAACTTTATAAATAAATATATTCTTGCATTATTCATTATTGTTTTTAAAAAAGAAATCACACCACATCTGTGATGTGTCTATACATGTATATATATATATACATGTGTATACATTACACATGTATATATATATATATGTATACACATGTATATATACACATGTATATATATATATGTATACACATGTATATATACATATGGATATATATATATATATACATGTATAGACACATCTTTAATTAAACTATTGACCGCCTTAAAACGGATTTCAACAGACAAATATTACTATAATGGGGAATTAAATGCATTTATTTATAAACATTAAACTGAACTTCAATTGTTTTGTAAACCTAACAGCGTGGTGGTACGTAAATAAACGGCGTAAATTAACGAAGGTATAAACCTGATGGCGATAGCGAGATTCATAATATTTATTGTGATGTGTTTGTGGTGGCGATGATAATTCTCTCTATGAATGCAGACAGATACATAAGTGTAAGTTATGGGAAGGTAAGAAATAGACTGAGAGAAAAAGTGCTGGGAAGAGAGGAAATAGCGAGAGTGAGTTGAGGAAGACAGATACATTAAAGAACGAGAGTGGATTTGTCAAAGTGGGTTTTTGGCCCTAGCAACGACACCTTTTAAGATAGGGATTTCTAAGGTAGCCCACGGGCATCGTAACCTCATTTTACATGTCCCTGTAAATTTTGGAGTGAATCCGACGGGACGTAGTGGCATTGAAAGCGATCCAAGCGGATAAAACGCATTTCAGTTTTATATAGAGACTAGCTGAAGGTGACCCGCTCTACGCGCGGGTAAGAGTGTGGTATATATATATAATGTATACAAATTATATATATATATATATTATATATATATATATATATATATATATATATATATATATTATATATATATATATATATATGTATACACATGTATATATATATATATTATATATATATATATATATATATATATGTATACACATGTATATATACACATGTATATATACACATGTATATATATATATATTATATATATATATATGTATACACATGTATATATACATATGGATATATATATATATATATATATGTATACACATGTATATATATATATACATGTATAGACACATCTTTAATTAAACTATTGACCGCCTTAAAACGGATTTCAACAGACAATATTACTATAATGGGGAATTAAATGCATTTATTTATAAACATTAAACTGAACTTCAATTGTTTTGTAAACCTAACAGCGTGGTGGTACGTAATAAACGGCGTAAATTAACGAAGGTATAAACCTGATGGCGATAGCGAGATTCATAATATTTATTGTGATGTGTTTGTGGTGGCGATGATAATTCTCTCTATGAATGCAGACAGATACATAAGTGTAAGTTATGGGAAGGTAAGAATAGACTGAGAGAAAAAGTGCTGGGAAGAGAGGAAATAGCGAGAGTGAGTTGAGGAAGACAGATACATAAAAGAATGAGAGTGTTGGATGTTTTGTTTGTTGGACCAATGTATTAAGGTAGTATTGTTTTATTGTTTTAAAACGAAAGAGGCAATGTGTTTGTTTCAAAAATAAAAAAAAATCTGTAATAGTGAATGAAATTAGAATTCACACCCAGCTCAGTTTTGTAGAAAGAGTATCACGACGTGAACTCATGAGTTGGGAGTTTGACTGAGAGAGTTTATATGGTGACACATGCCAGTCCTTTCGACACCACCTAAACAATGGAATAGTGTATAAAATGTAATTAACAACTCATTCACTTTATGAATGTCTTATGTTAGCGAAGAAACAATAACTTGACAAAACCGTTTAATGGAGACGTAGAAGGAATCGGAAAATGAGGAATAAAGAGAATGAGTTGGATCAAATGTTTGCAAACATCTGAACCCAATGTTCTTTATGAACCATGTTCTTTTTAATGTCTTTATTTTCAAGAATGAAGAGATAATGAAGAGCTGCAAAATAAAAAATCAAGCAAAATTTCATGACTTACAATCAGTTTTCTTTTGTCAGAGCCTCCTGATAAACCACGTTCCTTGTGCGCTCATGATTGCCAAGAATGAAGAGTTTATGTGGATTTCCAACTCGAGAACAGGCTACGTACAATTGACCATGACTGAAAACCGGTTGTGACAGGTTAATGCCTACAATGTCCAGTGATTGTCCCTGTGACTTATTGATTGTCATAGCGAAGCATAGTTTTATCGGAAATTGAAAGCGTTTAAACTGAATGGGAACATCAGAGGGTGAAATACTCATTTTATGTATCATCTTGATTGTTCCTACAAATGGTCCACTCAAAATTTCAGCAGTTATAACATGGCTTTGAATCCTCCTTATAACCATTCGGGTTCCATTGCATATTTCAGGCGTTTCCATATTTCTGAGCACCATGATTGGAGCACCAACTTTCAAACACAAATGATGAGGTGGAAGTCCCGGAGGTGTTAGCTTGTTGAGTAGCTCAGGTGGATATTTGACTGCATCATTCTCATCTTTATTTGTATCGATGGACATGAAAGAAACTATCTCACCAGGAATCATATGAAGTACTTGTTTATTTGTAGCATCAGCTGTTGTATTATTGCTCTTAGCCAATCGAGATCCTGGAAGTTTCGACGTCAGGTAAAACGGCTCTTATAAGTTCTTCTACATTTGGAACGAAATTCCCAAAAGGCAACCGAATATGCTCATCATCAACGAAAGGCAAAACTCCATCACCAAGATCTAATAGGTGTTTTGCGAAAGCCTCAGACTCCACATCACCATGTAGGTGGACTCTCATGTTTGTTTGAAGATGGCGACTGATAACACTGTGCCACACATAAGAATGCTTTATACATGCATTAACCTCATCGGCTTTAGTGCCTGCTCGGACAACAGGAAGAGTTTGTCGAAAATCTCCTGCCATGAGAAACGTAGCTCCACCCATTATTTTTGTATTGTGACGCAAATCTTGGAGAGTTCTGTCAAGAGCCTCAAACATGGCCTTATTACTCATTGTAGCCTCATCCTAAATAAAAAGACTGCATTCACGAAGAAGTCTCGCTCTTGAGGAACTACGATCTATATTACATATAGGATTATCTTTCTTTCCAATGTCCATGGGCAATTTGAATGCACTATGTGCCGTACGGCCGCCTTGAAGCAGTGTCGCTGCAATACCACTTGAGGCACATGCAATGGCAATTCGACGTTCAGCGCGCAGCTTTGCGAGAATCATATTGATAACGAAAGTTTTACCAGTACCACCTGGAGCATTCAAAAAGAAAAGCTTTCCTTGGTTCAATCTAACGCTGTCGATAATTTCATTATAAATCTCTCTTTGTTCAGGCAAAAGTCTTGGTTCATCTCGCGTAATTGTTTCTGTCAATTCGGCAATGTTGTAGTTTTTTTCTGACATGTATTCAACATCCAAAGGCGCTTCATGATGGACAGGTGTTGGCAGATGGAATTCACTTAAACCGTGTATAACATAGCATCTGATGTGTCTGTCCATGTCGATTAATGCCTCATTATAAACATCGTCGTTGCCATCACGTAGCGCTAAATTAGCCTGTATGTCCTTTGATAGGCTCTGTCTGAACGATTTCCAAAGGTTAAGAGGGTTGATGGGATTACAGTGGATTAATATGCTACAAAACAATCGACGCATTTGCCATGGCAGTTTACAACTTGAGGCCTCTGCTAATGTCCTGTGTCATTGAGAAGAAGTCCGCGCCTCAAACATGCTTCCCTGTAAGTGGCGCAGATGATACCATTAACCGTGCGAAGATCAGCAAAAGACTTCGGTCCAGTAACTACATGAAGTAGCATTCTCAAAAAGAAGATTTCCTGTTTGGTAGGATGAATATTATACACACGCCCAATGACGTTCTTCCTAGAAACACCGGGCCAATTGTCAAGTTCTGTTCCATGTGACCTGCGCTTCCAATTATTGTTGTTGTATGTGTAATATTCCGGTACTTCAGGGTAAATGAGAGTAGCAGCAAACTCATCAACTGAACACAATTTAAAAAATGCTGTAAGCGTAGTCCCTTTTGGATTTTCAATGATTTGACGTGCATTTTTCTCTGTGAAGTAAACCAGCTGTCTCTTCTGTAAATGAACATTCAGGTGGAAAACTGATGGTGAGCTTAGATGAATCTCGTATCCAAAAATGCGCCACACTGCATAATTGGAGGATACATACCTACCCAAAACGAATTGTTTAATTTCGTCATGTCTAAGGTCTTCATCACTGAACACAAACACGGCCATATCATCGCCCTTATTAATGTACTTGCAGAGGTATTGTATGCATCTCACCGAACTGCAGTACTCAACATTAATGTGTGCATTAAATGTTTTGGAAAGCAAAGGGTTGAATGGAACGATCCAGGCATTATCAACATCGAATGTTTTTAGCCGTTGTCTAATTGTAGCTGTGCGGCCACCCAAACGTGGGTCACGCCTTCGGTAGATGGGATATCCGTCATTCGTAGTGCAGGTTTGACCGCAATAGTCTGTAGGGTACCGCTTCGAACATCTTTTATTCTTCATGCATGGACTTCTCGGATTAAAGTCACCACATGGACCGTGAATCATATGCTTTGTCACACTGCTGTGCAGCTGAGGATCAGCATTTTGATCGGGCAACTCAGCAGATATAATTCTGTCAATATCCACAGGGTGGATTCTATCCTGACACCAGGCTAGCATATGAACGTGTGGAAGTGAAACTTTTGCGGCTGTCATTGATAGACTCGTTGTAGAATAAATAGAGACGGCGAAAAAAGAGAGAGCTCGAGAAAGAAAAGGTGATATATGAAAGAGAGGACGGGAAAATGAAATATTTTGCAATGTAAACATGATTTGTTTTAAGAGAAAGATTGTCATGATTGTGTGTTGGTGGTGGTGGTGGTGGCGATGATAATTATCATTAGGAAAAAGAGTGAGTGGGTGAGGAAGACATATACATAAGTTGTGGCGATGATAATTCTAGACCCCTTTTCACATTTTGATGAAGAGAACCTGATTTAATTCGGGTCTACTGGGGCCACATATAGGTGTGTGTGTGTGTGTGTTTGTGTACGCTGTAGAAATTAAATTAGAGATAAAACCACTAATAGGCAAATGAAACAGTAAAAAACCAAAAACAAAAACATAAAAATAAAAATATAATATTAGATATATGTATATATATGTGTGTGTGTGTGTGTGTGTGTGTGTGTGTGTGTGTGTGTGTGTGTGTGTGTTGACAGGTAGACAATAGAATGCGATGGCGATGGCGATGTAATATTTGTTTCTGTCTATGAACGCAGATAGATACATGAGTAAAATGTATGGGAAGCTAAGAGATAGAGTGAGTGAAAATGGGAAGCTAAGAGATAGAGTGAGTGAAAATGTTCTTGGAAGAGAGGAAATAGAGAGAGAGTGATTTGAGGAAGACTTTACATTAAATAACGGGAGTGGACTTATGAAATGAAGGGGAGTGAGAGGGTGAATGGAGGAAATAGCGTGAGTGAGGAAGATGGCCCCTAGCAACCACACCTTTTAAGATAGGGATTTATAAGGGAGCCCACGGGCATCGTCACCTCATTCTACATGTCCCTGTAAATTTTGGAGCGAAAGGGACGTAGTGGCATTGAAAGAGATCCAAGCGGTAAAAACGCATTTCAGTTTTATATATAGAGATATATATAATGTGTACATTATGTGGTCGGTCGGTTCAGCTGAAAATATGCAGACCTATGCTAAAAGTGCTGGCAAGTTTGCATGACAACTATTTTTTTTCCTCGAATGAAACGCATGACCTCTAGGACAAAATTCCTCATCTTATAAAATGTGGCCCCAGTAGACCCGAATGAAATCGGGTTATATTAACCAAAATGTGAAAAGGGGTCTAAATGGGGCTGGAAGGGGATTAAAATTTAAATGAGCGAGTGTTTAGGAATTCTCTGTTACATCAAGCTAAAAAATTTGCGTCAGCCTTTTAATCGTCAATGTGTTGCCGTCCATGATGAAGAAGTTTTGAATGCTTGCCATGGTGAGTCTACTGTCGTGAGAAAGAATCAATTCAAAACTTGGTGTTTAGGGATTTTCTTTTACATCAAGTCCAACATTTTACGCCAGCCGTTAAACTGTCAATACGTTGCTGTCCGTCGTTAAGAAATGCCAGCCATGGTGACTCTACTATCCTCACATTCTATCCCTTCAAACTTTGCTTTCCAATATTTTATTATTTTTATTCAGCTCGCAAGTTCGTCTGTCCCTTTTAAATGTTAGTGTTTTGCTGTCTGCCTTGAAGCAGACCTTTCCGTTGTCACTGCCTGATATTTATGATTGATCTTTCTAAATATTTTATTTCTCAACTTACTCAAGATCTTTTGTTGTTTATAAATGGGAGAGAGATAGATAAAGATAGAGAGTAAGAGAAAGCGAGGGAGAGTCCGAGAGAAAGGAAGAGTAAGAGAGTGGGAAAGTGAGAGAGAAAGGAGAGAGAAACAAAGAGGGAGAATCATCATCATCATCATCATCATCATCATCATCATCGTTTAACGTCCGTTTTACGTGCTAGCATGGGTTGGACAGTTTGACCGGGGTCTGGGAAGCCAGGAGGCTGCACCAGGCTCCAGTCTGATCTGGCAGTGTTTCTACAGGTGGATGCCCTTCCTAACGCCAACCATTCTGTGAGCGTAGTGGGTGCCTTTTTCGTGCTGCCGGCACAGGTGCCAGGGGGGCTCGCAGCGGCCACGATCGGTTGGTGCTTTTTACGTGCCACCAGCACAGAAGCCAGTCAAGGCGGCGCTGCAATCGGCCACGTTCGGATGATGCTTTTTACGTGCTGAAAGGAAGCAACAGAAAGTAACAACCACACTCTTACCCGCGCGTAGAGCGGGTCACCTTCAGCTAGTATATATATCAGCTAGTATATATATCAGCTAGTATATATATATATATATATATATTATATATATATATATATATTATATATATATATATATTATATATATATATATATACAGAGAGGGAGGGAAAGAGAGAGGATGTGCTGTTTTTTATAGCCTGACTTTTTTTTTATCTATTGCATGGTCTTTTTCACGAAACCCCGTGCAAGTGTCATTTCAAACATATGGCATTTACTTTACGAAGCCTAGTTCTCACACTGTGCATTTTTATTGCAAGGTTCGGCACACTCAGTTTCAACACCCAGTCAACAACTACTACAACTACTATTCCTACCCCATCCACTTCAGTTATATAGTTTAGTCAGAAGGAAAAGAGTGCTGCCTCTGACATTCGCAGGATCTCCAAGTCTAGCGAGATTGCTACAGTTGTGACTGCTGCCATATCTCCTGATGTATTTTGTTCACTATAATTATGTGTACTAGACAGAACGATATAGGATACTGCCTTTTGAGCAAAGAAGTAATTGTTGCTTTGTTTTTTTTCCTTTTCTTTCACAAAATCTCGAAGCTTGATGTATACCCTCAGGTCAGTCTTGATTGAATAATCGTTTCTAAGTGGCTGTCTTCGTCGTTGTCATCAAAGATGTTCTAACTGTGACCATGTCATCTTTTTTTTTCTGTCTTATCTAATATATGAAATATGCATTAACGGCTTCACCAATTACTTCAATACTGGTTATGCATGAATAATTTGACCTCGGACATATAATAGGGTCTTCATTTGATTTTTTTTAATTATTAAAAATAAAAAATATTGCTTTTTATTCACGTCTTTGAAAGATTTTAAAATATTTACTTCCGTTTTTCTAGCGTCAGTGACGTAACATAACTCTTTATGTATATCTCTCTATCAATCTCTATCTGTCTCTATCTCTGTAACATATCTCTCTATCTATATCTTTTGTTTTCACTTTCATTTTTCAGACGCTATTCTTTTCACTTTCAATTTTCATACGCCATTGTTTAACTTCCATGTTATTGTTTTCACAGTAACCTAAGCTTTGAATCGCTATTTACAAACAAACAACGATAAATTACTCACAGAAAGAAGTTCACGATTACTGATGTAAGTAATTTCATAATTTACCCACAGAAGTATCTTCATAAATTTTCTCTTCAATCCGTATGGTCTTCTGTTTTTCTGCAAACTGGAGCAACCAACAAAGTTGACCAAGAGAAAAGCAAACCAGTAGATTTCAAAGATTGACCTTGAATTTTATTAATAGACATTGCAAAGCAAAGTCGCACTGGGAATTGTGTTCGTTTGAACTCAAAGGGCATGTCTGTTGGTTTGACTGGAATTCTCGGAACGAAAACCTCTTCACTAGAGGCACATCCAGTGATTAGGTGGTAATGTCTTCACAATCAACCATGTCCCATTGCATAATTTAGGAGGATCTAAATTTCTTAGAAGCATTATTGAGACTCCTACCTTCAGAAAAATTTTATGTGGAGGAATTCCAGGTGGCTCATAAGAATTGATTTTCATCAGAGACTGAATCAATTGATTTGTACTTCTTAATGACTGTTGGAATCTTATTCATTAATTCATGGTTAATTCTTGCTACTGTCTCATTCTTTGGAGTAAGAAATGCCCTTTCACACAACCATTTATGTGAATTATAATTATTACTTAAGTCTGGCAATACTCTGTTCTTCAATTCAACTGGGGAATTCACCATGATAGCAATATGAGCCAAACTGATATCATTCCCATCAAATGGTACTTTCCCATTTCCTAATTGGAGGAGCCAAGTTGAAAATAGTTTTGCACATTGGTCCCCATGTAATAAAGCTCGTACGTTAGTATTGAAGGAGAATTTCTTCAGTACTTTATTCCATCTTTTTTTTGTTGTTGTTTGCTTTTCAAGCTTTTATATATTTTTTTATAACACTCCTTCTTATAACACTTCTTCCATTGATTATATATTTGCAGCTTTCCACTCATCTGGGGTCCCTATCATGGTAACGCGTGCCGAGGAAGCTCAGGGTATTATGTGAGTGCAGAAACTAGTCCACTTGAATCCAAATACTTTAATGTATGCTGGGAGATTGTCTTAGCTCGTTTACCTTCGGACGCTTGATTTCTGTAGTTATTATTAATGTATTTTGGCAATTTAAATAAGAGTTTTGACTGTTATTTCCAACAGGTAGACATACTTAGTATGTCCTTTGATTAATTTTAATCCTTCAGCTATTTAATGCTTTTGTGGGGCCTGCAATCGCCTATATTATTGATTCTGTTATTATCATTTTAAAATTATTACACTAGATAATAACAGAGTCAATGATATCTTCGCAAATTATTTTTTTCGTGAATTATTTTTTTCTCGTGAATTATTTACTCCGTATTGAAATATATATATATATATATATATATATATATATATAATATATATATATATTATATATATATATGTATATATAAATCCTTAAATCCTTAAAAATGTTTTAGCCCGAAGGCCGCGGCCATGCTGGGGCACCACCGCTGAATGAGCTACACTAATTTGTGAATCCACCTCTGATACGTGGCACTTGATCAACAAGGGAGTTCGATGCTGCTGCCCGCATCCGCGTCTCCTGTTGTGAGGTAGGTTCATCTGGGACTCCCGACAAGAAGAGATCCAGTTTAGTTTTAAAGAAACCCACATCCACACCATGTAAGTCTCTCAGGCATTTAGGGAGGATGTTAAAGAGCTGTGGTCCTCTGAAACCCAAGCTGTTGCAATATCTGGACCTGTATTTTGATGGTGATGTTGGAATCCTTGGCGCCATGCAGTGGCGCCCCGTTCTGCGGTTGGGTTGACTTTGAATGCCAAAGTTTGGGACAAGACCCTCCAGGATTTTCCAGATGTATATCACCGCATATCTTTCCCGCCTCCGCTCTAGGGAGAAGAGGTTTAATACTTTCAGTCTTTCCCAATAGCTGATATTTTGCATTGAGACGATTTTCTTTGTGTAGCTTCTCTGAATTGCTTCGAGTTCTGCTGTTAGTTTTATATTGTGTGGTGACCACAGTTGGGAGCAGTAGTCCAAGCGGCTGAGAACGAATGTTTTCCATAGGAACATCAGTGTCTCCTTCTCTCTTGTTCTGAAAGTTCGGAGAATCCATCCAGATAGCCGTCTGCATTTTATCACCAGATTAGCAATATGCACTTGGAAAGATGCATCATTGCTCATGTCAATGCCCAGGTCACGCACTGATTTTGACTCAGGGATTGCAATTCTTCCTGGGCCAGTGTATCCAGTCTGCACTTCGTTTACCTTTGTGTGCCAGTAGCGCAGGGCCTGGAACTTACCTGCATTAAACTGCATGTTGTTGTCCTCAGCCCACCTGTATATTGTGTCCAACTCCTGTTGCGCAATATTTTCAGGGTTTTGTATTGTGTGGGAGACTTTTGTGTCATCTGCATAGCTAGCAAGGGTGGCCATCGTAGCAACTGAAGGCATGTCTGAAAGGGCCACTATGAACATCAGTGGCACCAAGACAGTGCCCTGTGGGACACCGCTTGTTATTTGCGTTTCCTTGGAGGTGGCTCCATTGCTCACAACTGCCTGTTTTCTGTCTTTTAGGAAGTTGTGCAGCCACTCTCCAAGTTTTCCGCCTATGCCGAGACCACGCAGTTTGTGACAGATCATACCATGGTCGACCTTATCAAAGGCTTTTGCAAAGTCGAGATATATTACATCCACATTTGAGCCATTTAGTAGCTGTTTCAACACCCAGTCATAGTGTTGCAGGAGCTGTGTTAGGCAGCCTCTACCTGGTCGAAATGCATGCTGGGTGTCAGACAGCAAGTCATTTTCTTCAAGGAACATGATTACTTTCTTACGGACTATTCGTTCCATGACTTTGCTGATGTGTGAGGTCAGAGAGATAGGCCTATAATTTTTAGCATCTGCTCTGCTACCTCCCTTATGGATAGGGTATATTACCCCCTCTTTCAATTTGACTGGGAGCTTACCACTTGCAAGAAAGCTCTGAAAAAGAAGCTGTAGCGGTTTTGCAAGGGCTCGTTTGCACGATTTGAGAAGGATCGCTGGGAATCCATCAGGTCCAGCAGCTGAGTTTGTGTCAATCTCATCTATGGCTAGTGTGATATCATCATCTTCGATGTTGATGTACTCAATTTTTGCCTCTTTGGCCGCAGGTAAAGTGGCAAAGAATTCTTCTGCGTTGTTTACTTGCCTGTGTCCTAGAGGTGTAGTGAACACACTTTGGAACTGTTCGTTCAGTATTTCACTTATCCTCGTGGGATTTCCTGTGAGAGAGCCATCTTTTTGGAAGAGAGGTGCTATTCTCTGGTGCACTGTGGCTGTCTCTTTGGCAAACTTAAAGAAAGCTTTAGGGTTTAATTTTATATTTTCTATTACCCAGGCTTCTTTATCTGCTCTCTCCTTTTCATGGGACTGATGCAGACTTTTCTTAGTTTCCATTAGCATTCTTTCGAGCCGAGACTTCTCACCACTTCTGGTGTGCTTGCTCAGGCGGTTCGCAATCCTTGTCCGTCGTCTCATAAGAATCCTCCTTTCTCTAGGGATCCTGTTTTTGTTCTTGTGTGTGCTGGCCCTGCACACTGGGACATATTTGTCACATATGGCTTGTATTATGGACATGAAGTGTTTGTGTTTCATGTTTATGTCCGGTGTGGAGAGACATTCAGGCCAATCCTGTTTGAGGATCTCTTTCTCAATCAACTTCCAGTTGGCTTTATGAAAGTTTAAGTTGGAGAGATGGTGGATGCTTCGTATAGGCTGTGTGTCTACTGGGGCTTTTTTTCCATACATAGACAGCTCTATTATGTTGTGATCCGAGATCATTGTCGGCATCACATTAACATTATGGATAATATCCATATTGTTTGTGAAGCAGAGATCCAGTATATTATCTGCCCTTGTTGGTTGCAGAACTATTTGCTCCATGAAAGAGGCATTTGTGAGATGGAGCAGGGACTCTATCTGTGCCTGCTGATGGTGTGTCATCCCTGGGAGCATCTGCCCCCCAGGACATTCCACATTGGGGAGGTTAAAGTCACCCATGAAGAATACACTGTTGTGTTGTTCAAGGTTGGTGAGGACTTCTCCTATTTTTGTTAGGCAGTCTTCAAACATGCCTGAGTGTTTTGGGGCATCTGGTGGGCGATATGTAGTGCATATGACGATATTCAGTTGTCTTATGTGTACAATTTGAGTTTCATACACTGAGTTTGAATATGACAACAGGACCTGGGGCGTGAGGTCATCTCGGATGTACATTGCAACTCCACCATGGCTCCTCCCTTTTCTATCTGTGCGTATGACTGCATATTGCGGCATGTGTATTTCTGCATCACCTATATCGGGTTCAAGATGCGTTTCTGTGAGTGCCATGCATATAGCTTGATTGCATGTCACAAGGTCTCTCAGGAATGAGATTAGCTTTTACAGTTTCCGCGCAGCAGCCCTCCTACGTTCAGTAGAAATATTTTTGTGGTGTGTGTGTTGGTGTTGGTGTCTGTGGTGGCCATCCTGCATCTGTTGGTGGTGGCCTTATGTGGTGGTAGTTCCAGCTTTGTGCTTGTAGCCAGGTCAGCTGCTGAACAATTTTTTGTGCCATGCACAAAAAAGATTGCTGTTCAGCTGCTGCCCTTCTCACATCTGGGTGAAATTGGCCATTTGTTGGGTTACCGCGCACCACATCCGCATATCGTCTTTCAGGAGTGGTCAGTGCGCTTTTTTTCCTTCTTTTATATTTTTCTTTTTCTTTTTCTGTTTCTGTTTGTTCTCCCCAAGGAAGGGACCCCTGTCTCGCGTCCATGCGGTTTTGGTAGGGCCTCTGATGTGCAAAGCGACAGTTCGCACCTTCGACGCCGTACCAGCAGTCCCCCCTCAGGTAGAATTTGCAGATGTTTCTTTCTTTGCCCTTATAGTTCTTGCTGGGGTCCTTTTGTTTTCTCTGGACAGGGTTTCTTTTAGCTTTGATTTTGTCGCCTTTTACCTCCTGTTTCCCATTAATTTTAGGGTACTTTTCTTTTCTTGCGGCCATCGCACCTCTTTGGTCTTCAGTTGTGGTGTTGGGAGCTGGACATGTGTCATTGTTTCCCAGTGTTCTAGGTTTCTCGGTTTTGTTTTTCGTTGGGTTCTGGATGCTTTCTTCATCCTTTTGGCCTTCCCTGGTGCCGTCACCTCCTAAGATGATGTCCAGGCTGTCTACATGTTGCCTGATTAGAGCGTATGAACGGACAAATTCTCGTTTCTTTCGCTCTATCTGGGCGGTGGTTCTTGAAAAATTATTGCTCTTCAGCGCCGCTGCAATGATATTGTTCGGCGAGTCGTCCTCAGCAATCTTCCAAGCGCGGACCTTTCTCGCAGACCAGTTTCTTGACATTTTCGTCTGAGATATAGTGAGAGTGAAATATAGGAACAGAGAGAGAAGGAAAGATAAGATGGTTGACCGGAGAGGGAGAGGAGAAAGGAGAAAAGCCAGGGGAGGATAGAGAGAGAGACGAGGGGATTGTCCTGAGAGAAGAGGGAAAAAAGAGAAAAAGAGAAAATAAAGAGGGAAAAAAGAGAAAGAATGGCAGGTCAGCAGGGGGAGAGTGAGCGGGATAGAGGTGTAGTTGAAAGAAAGTAAAGGGACAGGGTGGAAAAGAGAGAAAGCGGATGGACCCTAGGGGGAGCAGGGAGAAGAAAGGCGGAGAGATAAAATGGAGAGGGAGAGAGAGAGGGCGGGATAGAGGTACCAGGGAGTGAAGTAAAGGGACAGAGAGGGTGGTGTGGAGGAAGGAAACAGAAAGAGGAAAAAAGAGACAAGGGGGTGAGCCTTAGAGGGAGCAGGGAGAGGAAAGGTAGGAAGAAAAAAGGGGGGAGAGGGAAAGAGGGGGCGCGACAGAGGTGCAAGAGAGTGTAGTAAAGGGACAGGGAGGGTGGTGTAGAGAAAGAAATAAGGGGACAGAAGGGGAAGAGGAAAAGGGGTTTGACATGTGAAGGAGCGGAGAGAAAAGAGGCAGAGAGAGAGAGAGAGAAAGAGGGCGGTATATAGATACAAGAGAGAATGAGTGAAGTTGAGGAACTGAGAGGGGGTGAGATGTGAGAAAGTTGATCTGAGAGAGAGAGATGCAGAAAGAGAAACGATGGCAGAGGGAGAGAGAGGGAGGAGGGGAGAATGAGAGCGGAAATAGAGGGTCTGGTGGATGGAGAGACAGATAAGGTATAAAAATGTAAGAAAGAGATAGAAATGTAAGAAAGAGAGAGAGAGAGTGTGTGTGTGGCAAATACGGAGGACGAAATATAAAGATAGAATAGCGCGTATTTTTTATATCTTTTATATATATATATATATATATATATATATATATTTTAATTATTATCTTCTGGTTGAAAGAACACTAATAATAATAAATATTTTTTCCTTACCTTACCGGCTGAGAGAATATTTACGATGATTCCGTTTTATAAGAAAGGAAGATAGATACTAAGACAGACCTTTGATATTCCTCAATCGTATTTTGTAAACAAAAGGAAATAGAGTTCCGATTTCGTAGATGCAAAAATTAACGATATTTTCTATATTTTCTTAAGCGATTTGGTATTAGGCAGCAACTTTTCAGAGGCTTTCAGAACACGCAGATATACGACATCAAAAGCGAAAATATCCTTCTCAAAAATACTGTGTCTTGTTGATTCACAGACAAAGAAAAAAAATTCACTTCGATTTCAGGACGTAACACACACGTGCTTTCAACACATGTATTTGCGAGGTATGTTCTAGTTGCAAATACTATATCAAAAGCGAAAATATTCTTCTCAAATACAGTGTCTTGTACTTTCACTTATATTCGCTTTGCAGACAAATTTCGCTTCTGAAAACATCGATCTCTGGAAGGACTTCTTTAATCTTTAGGAGAGACACATTAACACACACTTGTTGTTAGTTCGGCGCCATCTTGGTATATATATATATATATAATATATATATATATATATATATATATATATATATTATATATATATATAATATAATATAATATAATATAATATAATATAATATATATATATATATATATATTATATATATATAATATTATATAACATAATATATATATATATATGAATGTATGTATGTATATAAGCATATGTCTATATGTATGTATACAAGTAATCGTATATATGTATGTATATATATATATATCAAAATGATGTGTTATAATACTATTCCACAGCAATACCAAAATCCAACATAGCTCCATCATCAGTTGCCCCACGGATATCATTATGGTTTCGACACCTGGACAGTACCATTCAATCCGGTTGTGTCAACACCACTAAAATAAGTTTTGTTTGGGAACAAACAAACCAAAGAATCCACAACTTTAAAACGCGTTTGCCCTATGTACAACCGTTTGTATATATGTATATATATGTGTGTGTTTGTGTGTGTGTAAATGTATATATGTGTGTATATTGTGTGTATGTGTATATGTATATATACATATGTGTATACATGTATATATATTACGTATATATTTGTATATATGTGTGTATATATATATGTGTATATATACATACATACATACATACATACATACATACATACATACATACATACATACATATATTTAATATGTAACAAACGAAAGAAAAAATCCTTCAATGGGGTGTAAAACATCCAATTCACTGGTACGTCAGTTGAATATCACAGAAATAGGGTATAAATAAAAAATACAAGCAATAAGTTGAATAGAGAAATACAACCGACAATCTAATATTTCGTTTATATTATATTATAATATAATATAATATAATGTAATGTAATATAATATAATATAAATATAATATAAGGTAAGACATGGAGAATTATTAAAAAACCAAAAAAGCTAACAATTTATTTCAACTTACATTATTTGATTTATAAACAATTCCTATCCATGTATACAAATCTCTTCAGGGTTTTGGTTCAGAAGACAAACGAAATTTCTTGTAAAAGGACTGCCAGATAGCAAAATACTGATTCAAAATACCTATGGTTAGGAGCGTGAGCATTAACTACTGAAATACATAACAAGTGCCATAAAAGAACAAAAATAATTAAGTAAATAAAATCTACAACTTCCAAAATATTTCTATAATATCTCTAATAATATGAATTCAAATGCATTTAAGTCGAAAACAATATAAAAATAAGAAGCACATTCTAAACAATAGAGTTGTAAGTATTAATATGTAAAGTTAAAGTGTGGTCATAGTGTGACCAATGGTTTCGTATCTACAAAAGCTACAGCCTTGTGGACAGCTCATCAGTCTTTATAAAAAGACAAATTTAACTTTTCACTTCTCAGAGGTGGAGAATCGCTAGGATAAAATGGTAAAATACCCAACAGAGAAAAGAATTATTGAGGACAGGTTATCTCCCCTTGGACCAGAGGATAAGCGGAAGCTGAAACAGCTGTAAGGAGTGATTTTAATGATTTCAATAATTTATTATGTTTTTTATAATTTATAATTTGTATTCTTATTTTATATGTATTGAATCATAAGATATATATGTATTCTATTAAGGTTCTCATTTTGTTAAATGAATAAATAATCCAACATTCTAATATCTGAAAGTTGATGAACAAACTAATTTGTTTCTCCATTTTCTTATTTGTATTATAAATTAACGGTAAAATATTTCTTTACCTTCACCCGTTTAATACAATAAGTTAACTGCATTGCAATTAAAAACATTTATGTATTAAGAATATGGGTACTTTACCAACAGTATATTGGATAAATACTATCCCTCAGTGGGTTACACCCATAGCCCCTAACTTATTTGTGGTATATATATACATATATATATATATATATATATATATATATATATATATATATATATATAATATATATATATATATATATATATATATATATAGTATATGAAAGAATGGAGTTGAACGACTTGTTAACAAATATCCTTTATTCTCGACATATGTTTCGAAGGCTGCATATTCCTAATTCCGAAGGAATAAGGAGTACATTATGCAGATTTCTCATCAGGAAAATCAAGGAACTTATGTCGACATCAAAATGCACAAAAAACTTTTAGCTGACCGCTCTCAAGGAGCCCATGGCGATAATGAGTGTCTCTTTATAAGGAGTGACGTCAGAGTGGCTGAATGTAGAAGAATCTAGAAGGTTCTAAAGGTTCAAGGGTTCAAACGAAGTAGGAGGAAGGAGGCATAAGAATAGTAAGGTGAGAGAGTGCAGGTCAAAAGAATGGTGGGTTTAAATGATTTCTTTTATGAATAAGTGCCTGTGTGTGTGACTGTATATAACTGTCTTAATGTGTGTATGTGTGTGTCTGAATGCGTGATTGTGTGTGTGGATGGGTAGATGTCAGAAAACTGACAGCTGTGAGGTGAGAGGTCTGTGTCTGTGTGTTCGATTATGTTTACTGTAGAGAAAGGAAAGTAGATAGCGAAAGGGAGAAAGAATCGGGCGAGGTGAGAGGCACCGCAAGAATGGATGGTAGTAATTGGGAATATAAGAAAATCGTTTTGACTATTGGGGTGAAATATAGCGAAAATTTTTTGGGAAATCGAGGGGTTATCTATATTAGTCACTATTTATATGAGTGTAAGGTGTGTCTTTTCCGGTGTAAACACCTGTAGGATCTTTCGACGATTGTATTTATTAAAGGGACTTTGGCGAACAAAATATGAAAAAGTTCGGAATTACAGATGCCACAAAATTTTCTGCCTTTATCAAACGGGAAGGATACCGACAAAATGGACCATTCGAGCTTGAACGTAGTGTTATTGTTCTTCAGACGCCAGACTAATTTGCTTAACCCCGTGCTGTGTTGCTTTCTCTTATCTCTGAAAGTGGAATAATGGTTGGAGATCCTTTGGGCTAATTTAGAAGAGGTTGCGCCAATGTAGAAGTAGACATCGGTTCCAGAAGAGATTTTGCATTGGTAAGTGGTGTTTCTAATTTTGGAATTTTTTGGATAAGAACTTTAATCTGTTGGGGTTGGTTTCCGATGCTAAGACAGAGTTTTTATTGTTGTGAGAGGTGTAAAAATTGTTGCTGGCCTTGGCCACGATACTATTCATCTTATTATCATTACTATTAGTTGTCATATCGTCGGCAAATTCCCTGGCTATAGGAATGCTGCGATTGTTATCATCAATAATATAACTGTTATTAAGAATGCTGGTACTATTACCACTAACACCACTACTGTTAATAATCTGGCTAATATTATTATCATTATTACAATTGCTAACGCTAATGCTGCTATGAATGTTGCTAATATCCATACTACTTCTATTATTATTATTATTATTGTATGTTACGTTGGAATGGGTAAGGGCGGTGTCGCTACTCATGGGTGATGAGACCCTATTTAGCAGCTTATTATTGTGGGAAGCTATTATCTGCGAAAGATTTTTAGTATTTGAGAATGCAATTCTTACTTTATGCGAATTTATAGTGGAGTAGTATCTAGAATTCCTAGGAAAATTCTTAGCAACGGCTTCACGGAATTGTAAAGGGAGATTAGACCTGATTTGTCTCCCGAAAGGAATCACAAACCAGATATAGTTTTTTTTTGTTCTTGGAATGGCTGAGAGTGTTGACATTTACATTAAAGGGTATATTTCTGTGTTGTAGAATGGGTTTTGGTTTACGCTGGCCTCCCCTGGTCCGTAAATTATTATTGTAAAATATATTTGTGTCGACGTTGCTAGAGCTGAAATCACTATTTATGTTATTTATATTATTATTAGAAGTTATCTTATCTTGATGGGCAGATATTAGTTTAGGATGGGCCGGATCGATATATGATACCTTATCCCTATAACCGGCCTTTGACAAGGCGGCATTATAAAATTCGCTTTCTGTTTAAAAATGTCGACATTTGCTGATAACTTTGATAGTCTTAAGGATATATTTTTAACCAAATTATCGGTGATAGTTTTTGCATGGTTACTGAAAATACTGACATATTTTAGGTTCGTAGACGGCTTATGGTAAGAGAAGTAAGAATTATTATGCAAATTTAGGGTAACATCTAAGAAATTGACCTTAGTTAGTTCGTTGTCAAAAATTATGCTCATGCCCATCCTGCCGAAAAATCTAACTAATCTATTTTTAGTCTTCTGTATCCTACTGTTACCTACAGAATTCCCCTAACAGTAGGATACAGAAGACTAAAAATAGATTAGTTAGATTTTTCAGCAGGATGGGCATGAGCATAACTTTTGACAACGAACTAACTTTTACGGTTTACGGTTTACGATGAAAGGGATTACCGCCCGTTGACAAGAGGCAACAACCTCAAAACTGCGGTCCGTGCGTATCACTTAGGCTTACGAGAAAGGGATAGCCTCCCTTTGCAAATACCATAAGGGTACTGATAGTGCGCCCAAAGCCAGCTGGAGACGATGATCTCCTGGGGCTAAAAGCTACAGTAACACCCACCCTTTGTGGTTAGCCATATTGAGATGGCTATTATACTTTACATTGTCGAGCGGTTACTGTTTACATCTCGTTCAGAGGTTTAATAATGCTTGCAGACAGTTTTTCGAAATCTGACGGAAGTTACTAGAAAAACACTTAAGTATTTGCATACAGGCTTTCCCTTTCATCGTAAACCGGTGATTACCGCCCGTTGACAAGAGGCAACAACCTCGAAACTGCGGTCCGTGCGTATCACTTAGGCTTACGAGAAAGGGATAGCCTCCCTTTGCAAATACCATAAGGGTACTGATAGTGCGCCCAAAGCCAGCTGGATACGATGATCTCCTGGGGCTAAAAGCTACAGTAACACCCACCCTTTGTGGTTAGCCATATTGAGATGGCTATTATACTTTACATTGTCGAGGGGTTACTGTTTACATCTCGTTCAGAGATTTAATAATGCTATATATATAGTTAATCAAAAAAACTGTAGTGTGTATGGTCTTAAGTATTTTTATCTATGCAGTAATTTATGTAATATTTTATATCGTACTTTTTCATGCAAAAGAAAGCGATGAGACATATTTTTTTATCAACAAACTTTAATTGTCAAAATCTAATTAATTCGTTAATAAACAATAACTATTTGCATTCATTATATGTGGTAACCAATTGGTAAGGTTATCTGCATAGCAATTTTCGATTTTTTTTATGGTTGTTAGTTGTTTTTCTTTTTGCTTAACCTAATTTGATTATCCCTCATTAAGTGTTCATGGCAATGGGTTGTGATTGGCTTAGCCTGTGGATTAACAACTGTAGTTTATCGGTTCGTTATCATTTCTGTAATCGCTGTGTTCGCAAGGCTGGTTTGGAATTTTTAAGCAGTTCTACTCATCCTAATATTGTTCTTTATTTTTTTCTCCTTCAGTAGCATAACATAGTGTAGAAAGCAGCAGGGGATGTTACTTCATAAGTACACACGCTCTATCTATCTATCTATCTATCTATCTATCTATCTATCTATCTATCTATCTATCTATCTATCTATCTATCTATCTATCTATCTATCTATCTATCTATCTATCTATCTGTCTGTCTGTCTGTCTGTCTGTCTGTCTGTCTGTCTGTCTGACTGACTGTCTACCAGTCTGTCTTCAAAAACCTCTTATGTGCTCATTCGACCTGCTTCTAGCAAAATTTCCTTCAAAATCACATCATATCAACTTTATATTATTATTTCTTTTTCTTAAATTAGATTCTGGCTAATCTAATTATATATATATAAAAAACAAATTTTTAATTAAAAATTAAACAGCTGGGATACATTTAATTTGTCAATCAGTTTAACTGGACTAGAACTAAGCAATACGTTTTTTTAATTTTTTACTTCGTTTCTAATTGGGTTTGACCTATACTTTTAAAGTCATACTTATTTTCCCCACTTTTTTAATATAACAAAGAAGAAACTATGTTGGATAATCTTATGTCTTTGACTAATAATGTCAGTTTATAAATGAAATATCGTGCGTGTGTGTCATTGTAGTTTGTTTTTTTATTGTTGTCAAAGATGTTCTGTGACCATGCTATCTTTTTGTTTTTCAGTCTTATAGTTTATATAGGGCTACATTATGTCCTTCCTTTTTTTTTAAAGACCAGATTGGATTTCAAAGGTATTATGCGGTACTTATTTCTAGCAAACCTTTACCTGTATAAGAAATCATTCTGTTGACTCCAAGCATTTACGAAAGGAAATGTGTGTATGTATGTATGTATGTATGTATGTATGTATGTATGTATGTATGTATGTATGTATGTATGTTATGTCATGTCACTTTCGAGTGCTACTGGTAACATGTAACTTAGTACAACCTGTTGCATGGTCGGGTCGTCGGCGACTAAACCGGCAACCCCACCAAGCTTGCTTGGTGAGGAGGGTGTTTATTGGACACCCTGTGGGATGAAAAACAAAACCCGTCAAAGGGCGGAGGAACTCTTGAGAGTCAACGGCCATCCAATAAATGTTTTAAGGCTGTATCATGCGCGGAGACAGAAATAATCGGACTGAATACCCGATTGCGCGGTTAAACCACTGGGAGTGAAGGACTCCTAGCCTTTGTTAGGGCATCCTTCTAGGAGAAGGTAACTCAGGTAACTGGGATAACTCCGGAATAAAACCTGCGGCTCAGTGGTTACCCATGATGTTGACTTGTTCTTTTCGGATTATGGCTGCTGTTGCTTAGTGAGTGGGATTGACTCAGTGCACAGCCTTTCCTCACTTTAAAAAAAATCTTCTTGCACAGGCATTGCACGATAACAGCATTGATTAAGCTTCATGCAATGGCCATACTTGATAACGAGGGGGCAGCCACCATGTATGTATGTATGCGTGTATGTATATTTATATATATATTAGACATATTATAGTAATTATATACATAATTATAACAAGGGATTGGCATTACGCCTCTCCATGCCCTGAAAATAGACGCCAAATGACGCCAACACCATCTTTAAAAAACACTAAGAAACACAGCCTGTAATCGAGCAAAAGAAAGATTATTCTGATATATAACATGCAGTTGAAGCATTATTTTGCATTATTGATTGAAGATAAAGATGGGAATTCTACTTTACTGTATATTTTTGCAAGTGTATATATATATATATTGTTTTAAGAAGTCGCTGCTCGTATACGTATGAGTAAATACTTGTAAATTTATGCAACGGAATAACGGTGCTCAAGATTGCAGTAGGTATAATTTTTACCTTAAGTTTGAAGCGAGATGTTGCACACGTTTAACCAAAAGTTTAATTTATTATCTTTCTTTTGCTCGACTACAGCCTGTGTATTTAGAATTTTAAAAATGTGGTTTGGCATCATTTGGCGTCTATTTTCAGTCCGTGGAGAGACGTAATGCCAATATCTTGCTATAATTATGTATATAATTATTATAATATTTGTAAAATAGGGTTTTTATTTTCGTGTTAGCCACTTAATTAAATTATTAATGATTTTATCCTTTATTATATAATTAATATGGAAACAAATTTCACTCCTGATCAAAGTTGCATTCACTGCAGCATTATTTTTATATATATCATGTGGTTGAAGAGAAAGATGGGAATTCTACTTTACTGTATATTTTTGCAAGTGTGTGTATATATATATATATATTGTTGTACAAAGTCGCTGCTCATATACATGTGTAGATACTTGTAAATTTATGCTGCGGACTAACGGTACTGAAGATAGCAGCAGGTATAATTTTTTACTTTAAGCTTGAAACAAGATTTTGTACACGTTTAACCAAAAGTTTAATTCATTATCTTTCTTTTGCTCGACTACAGCCTGTGTATTTTGGGAGTTTTTCAAGGTGGTGTTGGCATCATTTGGCGTGTATTTTCAGAGTGTGGAGAGGCATAATGCCAATATCTTGTTATAATTATGTATATAATTATTATATGTGTGTGTGTGTATTTTTTCAATGTTTACAAATAACTCGGGTAAAATAAATAAATAGTTACCAGGGTAGCAAACATTCACACAAGTACCAAGGATGTAAAGGTAGAAATGCCAGGTTTATGTGAAATGTTTTTGTATCATATAGATAAATAAATAAATGGAGTTAAAAGCAGGTGTTATTCAAGTCTTTTTACTTCCGACCTATGTTTCGAAGAAAACATTGGTATTATTCCAGAAGGAATAAACTGGTGTAAAACAATGCAATCTTCCCATCAGGGAAAGAAAGAAACCAAACTCATCAATAAGACATTTTAACAGAATGTGGTGACTGCGTATATGGTGAAGGGAACGATGATAGCAAGTTTTAAAAAAAAACTGTTAGTAGATATGACGTCAAAGATAGTTTATAGAAAGAGAAGGAGGAGAAAGAAAGAAATTAACAGAAAACTAATAGTGGAGAGATATAGAGCGATAGGTGAATAGGACTAAATAAAGCTTAAAGGCTTGAGAGTAGATATATTTTGTGGAAGTGAAAGGTAAGAAGACAGTCAAAGGTCGAATTTTATAGAATGGTAGAAATCACTTATAGGAACTAAAGGTATGTTTTTGCCAATGTTTGCAATGATAAATGTGTTTACAAGAGGATTCTCTGAGAACAGGATGAAATAGATTTCACTGTTACAAAGCGGACAAAAAGATTTACCATTGTCATACGGAAAAGATATAGACAGAATATTTCATTCCAAATCAAATTGTTTATTACGATCCTTTAGATACCAAATTAATTTACTAAGCCCAGTATTGTTACTTTTATTGATATGTCTCAATGTAGAGTAATGATTAGATATTCTTTTGGACAACTGAGATGAAGAACTACATAAATTAAAAAAAAAGACGTTAGATCCGGAAGTAATTTTACAGTGATAAATAGAGTTTCTAGTCTTACAAGCTAAGGAAACGAATGCAATTGGAATCAGCATCAGAAACACCAACACCGCTGCTATTATTATTTAAAGAATGGTTAGTGTTAACAAAATCAATGCTAGTATTTTCATTAAGTGAATTTGTTTTTAACAACTTATTATAATGTGAAGAGATGATTTGTGAAAGATTTTTTGTGTTAGAAAACCCTATCCTGATTCGGTGTGAATTAATAATCGAATAGTATTTTGAATTTCTTGGAAATTCTTTTCTATAGCTTCACGAAACTGGTAAGGAAGGTTGGATTTGATCTACTTACCATATGGAATTATTAACCAAACAGTTTTTTCAGGACATACCTTGTTATTAGGGTAATTATCTTTAAATGTCCTCGATGTACCTTTATAATGAAAAAAAAAGGGTCTTAAATAACGGTTATCTCCATTACGCTATAGAATTACATTACTCGATTTGGTGTTATTATTCGGAATAAAATTAATATTGTTAATATCATTATGACTTGATTTCATGTCCTGATTAATAGAGGTAGAATTAATGTCAATAGGGTTAATAAAGGTAATTTTTCTTTAAGTAAGACAGAGTTATAAAATTTAGCTTTATCGTTGAAGATATCAACATTAGCAGATAATCTAGAAAGTCTAAGTGAAATATTCCTTACTTAATTCTTTGAGTGATTACTGAAAGAGCTAATATATTTTTAATTAGTTGAGTGTTTATGGTATGGGAAGTATGAATCATTATGCAAATTAAGGGTAATATCCAAAAAGTGGCTTTAGTTATATCATCGCCAAAAACAATGCTTAAGCCCATGTTTCAGAAAAATTTAACTAAGCTATTTGTAATTTTTGGTTAGAAGCATTTTGTATATGGGTGTGTGTGTGAGTCTACACATCTACTACATATGTAGAAATCTGTAGGCGTGTTTGTGGCGTTGTTATCTAACTCCCCCTACAGCGTTCTATCGATTTTGATGAAACTTGACACGTGAGTAGAACTCATGTCTGGAAAACTAGTGATGCACTTAGATTGTTGAAAAAAAAATCGATAATAGGGCTCCTGGAAGGGATTCTTATATCTACTACATATAACTAATATATTATTTTTAAACATCCAATTCGCTCCTGAAAGGGATCCTTATATAGCCAAGGGAAATAACCCATTCATATTCGTAAATTATTTCATATAATTCAAATTGAGTATGCTTCTTTCTTAATATTTGAACTATTTGAGTTATTTTCGCAATTTATCCAGTACAACGCTTAAACAATTAAATAGTATTTCCCTAAACAATAGATCCACTTATTTCGGTTAGTGACCTATTCACGAATATACCAACAGTAGCACCGCTAAGGGTAATATTCTCTGCGAACGCACAAAAGCTTTTTAAAGAGTTTTTTACTTTGAATTGTTATTATCTCATATCTGATTAGCCTATTATGATGTAACATGCTTCACGATTTTAGTATACATACCTTATTGGTATTTCCTCCTAAGTTCTATATACGCTGGGAACGTATTAAAGCCCTTTTCGGGGTTACTTTAGTTGAATTCTTACTATCGAGTAATTAATTTCATGTTATTACATAGACTTCACAATTTGGGTATTCATAACTTGTTGGGAATTCCTAAAAACAAGATCCTGTGTAAGACAGTTCGGTGTTCTCAATAAATGCACAAAAACCGTTTTAAGGGCTATATACTTTGTATTATTGTTATTGGATTAGCGAAACAATTATGAGAACGGAACTGTTTTCCCGGGAATTACCGTGAGATTTCCATGTTCCTACTTGAATATTATTTCCTTTTATTCATTTCCTAACTTGAATGACATATAACAACAAATTAGCCGACACTAAAAATCTGTAGTGAGACATATCATTACCGATGTACCTGATGAGACTCAGACTGATGGGTCGAATCATAGGCTGTACCGCTTATCCTGTCTCTCTCATAATAAGCTGTTTCCTCAAGCGTTCAAAAAATTTTTTCGATCGTCTTGACTTAACAACCCTCATCGTTTGTTTTTAGCGTGTTATTCTCTTTGTTCTGTCTTTTACTGTTTTTACTTTTATTGTTTTGTACTGTCTTGTTTTGTTCTTACTGTCCCGTTCTTGTTACCACTTTTACCCCACCACAAAAAATCCCAAATTTGATTTAATTTGCTTTGCGGGAAGGATTGTTTCAATGAAGTCGCGTCTTGTCCTTACCATCGAAACGCGGAGTAGATGAAACAGGGACAACTGAAGAAGGGGAATATTCCTTGTGTTGTATGCCTTGTACTCTGTTTCTTCGTTGTTTGAAAAATAGTTCGTTTCCATGTTTCTGTTTTTATGTTTTCGTTCCTCATTGTGTTTAACGTTTCTTGATGTCCTGTACCCATTTATGCATGTATATTACATTATAGATGTAGGTATGTACATATATGTATGTATATATGCATATATTTATATATTTATATATTATATATCTTAGATATATATATATATATATATATATATATATATATATATATATATATATATATTATATATATAGACAGAGAGATTCGCATACATACATATAAACCCCTACATTGTACACACACGCACATACATACATTCACTCCCACGCACGTACACACACACACATTTACATATATATACAATACACGCACACACACATACACACGTACAAACACACACTAATTCACATACACACGACCATATACATACACACAAACATATACCTCCACGCGCACGCACACATACAAATACGTACACACATATAAGCACAGACACACACATACATACGCACACCAAAACATGCGCACACATACGCACGCACACGCGCGAAAACCCCCCACATCCCCACGGATACACGCATTACATCCATTTACGTTTACACACACACACATACAAACGCACACATACACGCACACACAACTACACGCACATACATACACACGCACATATGAACCCACACATACGTCCAACGGCACACAACCATACATACACGCACACAATTATATATACGTATATATACACCAACACGCACGTACAAGCACACACGCACACATACACTAAGTTAAGCACAGCAGTTACTCGCCATACACACAAAAAACGAACACGTACACACACACATACTACAACCAAAACACACACACGATACATATACACGCACACACACATACCTCCCTGTTTCTGACTGCCTTTCTGACTTGCTAGGTACCCCCACATCACTCCTTAATTCCACTACTGCCTGCTACTAGCCATTGTCCACCATACCACACACACACACTTGTCATCGCACACCTTTTTACCATTCCTTCTTGATATAGCTCTCTTGTTTTTAAAACATTTTCCTCCATTTTACCACTTCCGTCTTTTAGTATGTGACCTCGTGAATACCACCGGCAATTTTTTTTTCCTCTGTCCTCCCGTCTCGGGATCTTTCCTTCTCCTATGTTTCAGACGAAGAGCTCTTTCCTGAGCGTCCAATAATACTTTATTTGTTCCACATCCTTGCGTTGTTGTCTTTTTGTTTTCTTGTTTGGATTAACTTTATATACCGCGCACGCTCACACGGATATTGAGTGCCTTGGATACCAATTCCTGGATTTTTATACCTACGGATTACTGTTACCATTCTTCCGGACCTACGGATTACTGTTACCATTCTTCCGGACCTACGGATTACTGTTACCATTCTTCCGGAGTACGCCACTGAAATCGTGATTGGAAATCAAAAATAATTTGTCCGTGACTCTCTCAAACTTTTTTCTTTTTGTCTTCTTTTCTTCTTCTTCACCTTTCTTCTTCTACCTCCATTTTCCCACTTGTGTCGCCACCACCTACACCTACACAAACTTTCACCACTTCTCAACATGCCTGACTTGCACTCGTTCGTCCAACACCTTCAATCCCTTCTTAGCCGCTTTCTCGCCTTCTTCCCCCCACAGTGCTTACCACCCGAAAAAAAACTTTCTCACTTACTTTTTAAAAAAACTCGCCACTCTAGCCATCTCTCCTTCCTCAGCCGTTGCCTCCGCCATCACGTCACACCCCGTGGCTTCCTCTTGAAGTTCCACGCTACCCCTATTCCTCCCCCTCATCGAACCACCCTCGCTCGCACCTCCGCTCCTCATCGTGCCACCATCCGTCCACCCGCCCTCTCCTTCACTCCCTTGACCACCAACTCCCCCAGGCTTACCTCCTTCTCTCCTCCCTCTCTGCCCTCCACTCTTCACCAACCTAGTCTCCGCTTCATTCTTAATCTCAACCACCAACTCCACAATTTCCTCACACACACAAAAAAAAAAAAACTCCACACCTCCTCAACCTTCACCCCCTTCCCCTTCCCCATCCCCTACATCCTCCCTCCTGCTCCCCGACTCCCTCCATTCCCGCACCCACACCCACCACCCTTCCCACTCCACGGACCTACACACCCCACCTGACCTTCCTACGCCTAACCCATCTTCACCCAACCACCCCTACCCTCCTCCTCACACCTCTGCACCCCTCTTCCTGACCCCAGTCATCCCACCACTCCGCATCCTCGCACTGTTGTCACTATACCCCCCAATCTCCCCCTCTCCGCTGCCGAGCGCTCTCTCCTCAGTAAGAGACTCCGCTTTACGCCACTCACGCGCCACTGTGATGAATTCGAGACTCGGACCGACGTCAACCAGTTCCTGCGCCGCCTCAAACTTTGCGCATTCTTCCACGCGTCCCCGCAGCGTCACAACAATCAGGATTGCTTTTTGGAGCTGGGGCGCCGCCCATCCAACTGGACGCCGCCCCCAGGCCTATTCAGTAGCCTAGATTTGTTCGTGAATGACTGCAACGCGTTGGTCCACCAGTTTAACTTTAAACAAAGACCCCTCCGAGACAACCTTCGCCACCTCCGCCGCCGCAATGACATTGTCATCAAACCGGCGGACAAAGGCGGAGCAGTGGTCATGTGGTGCGCGGATCTATGCAGGGAGGAAGCGCTCAGCCAGCTTCAAAATCCTCTCTTCTATCGCCTCCTCCCCTCCGATCCCACCTCTTCCTACCAACAGCGAGTGTCCTCCACCATCCACGACCTCATCTTCTCTTCTGCTCTCCCCCCACCGCCACCAACCTCATCGTCCGAACACCCCGCACCTCCACCATCTATTTCCTTCCCAAAATCCATAAACCCCATAACCCTGGCCGCCCCATCGTTTCCGCCTGTAATTGCCCCACTGAACACATTTCCCTATACCTCGACCGCATCCTGTCCCCCTTAGTCGCAGCCCTCCCATCCCACATACACGACACCAACCACGCCCTTCGTCTCTTCAATTCCTTTTCCTTCCCTTCCAGCCCCTCACACCTCCTCTTCACCCTAGACGTAAAATCTCTGTATACGGTAATTCCCCACAACGACGGTCTCTTAGCCGTCCAACACTTCCTCGACCGTCGTCCCGACCCCACCCTTCTTCTCCTGGCAGAGCTCGTCCTCACCCTCAACTGTTTCACGTTCGCCGGGGAAACGTACCAACAGTGGTCCGGGGTCGCGATGGGAACGAGAATGGGGCCCAATTTCGCCAATCTCTTTCTTGGCTACATTGAGGCCCAAGTATTCTCCCAATTCTCCAGGCCGACCCCTGAACTATACGGTCGCTATATAGACGACTGCATAGGCGCCACCTCCCTTTCCCGCGAACATCTCTGCCAATTCATCTCTTTCCTCTCCAACTCCCACCCCTCTCTACAATTCACTTCAACCATCTCCAACACCTCTGTCAACTTCCTTGATATCTCTCTCAGCATCGATTTCGAGACCCAATCTCAATACCTGGCCCGCCTGTTCAGGCACCGAGGATACCCACCTACACTAGTCTCAAATGCCCTTGCCCGCGCCCGTCGCATCGACCGCACCACCGCCCTTTCTCCTTCCTCTCACCCCCCCCCCCAACCGCACCCCCTTTCCCCTCCTTTTCCACCCCTCTACTCTACCCCTTCGTCGGAAGATACTACGTGCCTTCCGTTGCTCGATCCCACGACCCGCCCCATTTTCCCCAACCCACTCCTGTCCTCCTTCAAACGAGCCCGGAAATCTACGCGACCTCCTGGTCCATAGCACCCTCTCTTCTTCCCCCTCAGCCCCACACGGATCATTCCCGTGCTCTAGATCCCGCTGCAACACCTGCCCCTTCATCACCAACACCACTGCTGTCACCGGCTCCAACCAGCGAACTGTACGTATCAGACATTCTTTTACGTGCACTTCGTCTGGCCTCATATACTGTATTAAATGCAACCTCTGCGGAATGCTGTATACAGGACAGACGGGACGCCGGTTGTCAGACCGATTCGCCGAATATCTGAGGGATGTTCGCCTACGGTCCTTTTCTCCCGTCGCACGTCACTTCCGCTCGGCCAGCCATTCCCCCGATGACATCTGTGTTTGGTCTCGCCCCACACAACGGTCTTCCACAATCCAGGCTTCACTTGGAGCAACGTTTCATCTTCACTCTACAAACCAATACCCCACAAAGACTCAACACAGCCCCTCCTCTTAGTGACTGCGCTCCACCTCACTTTCTCCCCCTCTTCTTTTTTTTTAAAATCCTTATACAGAAACACACACGCATACCCAGGTATCCACGAACACCCACCCACATACCTACTTCCAACACACCTACCTCCAACACACCACACACATACAACCTACACGCACTTGTACGCACACATACTTCCACACCTTCACACACACCCACGCGCACACACACCAACAAAACAATACCCATACAGATACGCACACCTTTATAAACACCCAGTAGAAACACACACACACATACACGCACGTCACGCGCATGTACATTACGCCCACACAACCCCAGAGGAAACCCCACGCACACACGCATACATTCACACACACACACACATACATACGTACACACATACATACATTCACACATTTATTCATACTTACCTACATACATACACACACAAACAAACAAACATACACATACACACGCACTTACATACATACACACATACATAAATACACACACACACATACATACATACACACATACATACACACACACATACGCACATACACACACACATACGTACATACATACTTACATACATACATACACACACACATGCACACATACACGCATGCACACATACATGCATACATACGCACACGCTTACACGCATGCACACACACATACATATATTTGTATCCAGGCGCACGCTTTTTAGTTGAGGAATTGCTGGAGTTTGGGGTTTTTTGGTGTGGGTGTTTGTGGGTCCGCGCGCGCGCGCGCTTGGGGTGCAGTCGGCCCCATATGCTTGCGTGCGTGTGTGTTGTGTGTGTGTGTGTGTGTGTGTGTACGTGTGTATACATATATACACACCACCCCGCAGGCTAAGCGAGCAGGCCAACAGAAGAAAGAGTGAGAGAAAGTTGTGCCGAAAGAGTACAGCAAGGATCGCCACCACCCCCTGCCGGAGCCTCGTGGGGCTCTTTAGGTGTTTTCGCTCAATAAACACTCACAACGCCCGGTCTGGGAATCGAAACCGCGAGTCCGCTGCCCTAACCACTAGGCCATTGCGCTTCCACACACACACACACACACACACACACACACATATATATATATATATATAAATAGATGAGTGTATTTTTACCTTGTTAACAATTAACACGGAAAAATAAATAAATAGTTACCAGGGCAGCAAAAATCTCACAAGTAAAGTTGTAACTCCTTGTTTATAAAGGTAGAAACTTCGTGTTTACGTTGAATATTTTGAATAATATGAATAAAAAATGGAGTTAACGCAGGTGTAAACAATTATTTTTACTTTCGACACATGTTTCGAAAATTCCACTGATACTATTCAAAAGAATAAATGGTATAACCAATGCAATCTTCTCTTCGGGAAAGTGAAAAAAACGAAACTCGTCAATACGACATTTTAGCAAAAAGTGATGGATTTGTATAGCGATAGACAGAACGCTATTAATATTGTTTAAAAAAACCTTATATGATATAACGTCATAAGTAGCTAACAGAAAGAGTAGGGATATTAATAGTGAATGTTAAATATAAAGAAATTAAAGTTTAAATTATATCATGATAGAGACTACTTATATGCACTAAATGTATGTTTTTGCCAATGCTTACATCTGTACGCTCGCTCTATAACCATGTTTACTAGAGTATTTTTAGAAAAAAAAAAATGAAAAATAGCTCAGAATTGCAGAGAAGACAGAATTTCTTGCCTTTGTCATATGGTATCGAAATTGAGAGGATAGACCATTCTAAATGAAATTGTTCATTGTGGTCTTTTAAATCCCAAATCAGTTTGCTGAGACCAGTACTATTCCGTTTATTTCTATCCCTAAATGTTGAGTAATGGATAGAAATTCTTTTAGATAACTCTAACGATGTGCTTCCAATGTAAAATCGTACTTTATTACGAGTACTGATTATACACTGGTATACAGAATTTTTAATCTTAGAGTTACTTGACATAAATTTAATTCTATTGGAATTGACTTCAGATACAATAACCTTGTTATTAATATTTCTAGAGGGTTGGATGGTATTAGCTAAATTAATGTTAGTATTAGTAAATGTATTAATATTTAACAGTTTGTTATAATGAGAAGATATAATTTGCAAGAGATTTTTTGTGTTTGAAAAACCTATCCTAACCTTATGTGAATTAATTATAGAGTAATATCTAGAATTGTTTGGAAAATTCCTAGCAATAGCTTGACGAAACAGCAGTGGGAGATTAGATTTAATTTGTCTCCCGTAAGGAATTATTAACCAAATATTTTTACTAGTATTCATAGCGTAATTACTTTTGAAGGTGTTATATTTACTTTAAGATCGATAATAGGGGATTAAATAAGGGTTATCTGCCTTCATTCGCTTTGTATCGGTGCGTAAGTTATGTTTGTTATCAATAATTCTTTTACGACTAGAAATCTTATCTACATTATTGAATTTACAATTAGACTGAGCAGAATCAATGTAGAAAATTTTTTCTGTATAACCTGCTTTGATTAAGGCATCATCATCATCATCGTCTAATGTCCGCTTTCCATGCTAGCATGGGTTGGACGATTTTGACTGAGGGCTGGCAAACCAGATGGCTGCACCAGGCTTCAGTCTTGATCGGGCAGAGTTTCTACAGCTGGATGCCCTTCCTAACGCCAACCACTCCGAGAGTGTAGTGGATTTTGTTTACGTGCCACCGGCACGGGGGCCAGTTAGGCGGTATTGGCAATGACCTCGCTCGAATCTTTTTACACGTGCCACCGGCACAGGTGCCAGTGAAACAACGTTGGTAACGATCACACTCGAATGGTGCCCTTTTACGTGCCACGGGTACGGACGCCAGTTGGCTGCTCTGGCAACGATCACGCTCGGATGGTGCTCCTGGCACCCTACTAGCACAGGCATAAGTGACAGTAAGGCGACGCTAGTAACGATCATACTCGAATAGCTGCTCTGTCAATGATCACTCTCGTATGGTGCTCTTTGCACCTCGCTAGCATGGATGCCAGTCATCGAATTGATTTTGATTAAACTTGCCTCAACAGGTCTTTGCAAGCAGAGTTTAGTGACCAAAGAAGGAAAAAGGTACACATAAGCAGGCTGGTTACACCCTTGGCATAGGCCACGGGTTATGGTCTCATTTGGCTTGCCGGGTCTTCTCGAGCACAGCATATTTCCAAACGTCTTGGTCACTAGTCATTTCTCGTGCTTCACCAACTTCATCCAAAGTCTTCCTGGGTCTACCTCTTCCACAGGTTCCCTCAACCACTAGGATGTGGCACATTTTCACACAGCTATCCTCATCCATTCTCGCCACATCACCATACAAGCGCAGTCGTCTCTCTTGCACACCACATCTAATGCTTCTTAGATCCAACTTTTCTCTCAAGATACTTACACTCTGTTGAGTATGCACACTGACATTACACATCCATCGGATCTTACTGGCTTCATTCCTTGCGAGCTATATATATGTGCAGAATGCATATATTCTTTTACTGGTATTATTATTATTATTAATAATAATAATAATAATAATATAATAATAATAATAATAATAATAATAATAATAATAGCCTTTTGTAACTTAATACAATGAACTCTGGACTTTGTATATGTACACTTTCATGTGGATGTGTCTATGTATGTATATTCTAATATA
>NC_043014.1:24593115-24630615 GCF_006345805.1 Octopus sinensis | reverse complement strand
ATATATATATATATATATATATATATACTAGCAGAGTTACCCAGCGTTACCCATGTTACATTCAATTGAAGAATTAGACTTTTCCGTTATATTTTCTGTAATGAACTGTAATGAACCTATGTTTCGAATTTCATGATAATTGTAGATGAGGGTTATTTCCCTCTTTACACACCCTAAAAAAATTGTAATCATGCCACATGTATCCCATACTACTGATTTTTATGTGCATATTCCAAAATTCCAGTTTTATTGAACCTATTAAAAGGATTTTGCTCCTGAAAAATGAAGGTCATGGAGCTCTAAAATGTGAGAGTGAAGGCCCCTATTGGGGGTGGGCATCTTAATGTCAAGCACAGATGTTGAATTGTTGAGAATCTTTTTAACTTGGGTCTTATATCTATTGTTTGAATTTCTTTGAAATAGGAAATATATGTTCACTGGGTTTGTAAAAGAGAGCAAAGCTACAGGAAACCAAAAGACGAATGATCACAATAAGCAGTCAGCTACCCTACCCTAGTCGCTACCACTCCCAATGTAGGATTCCTCAACAATTGGAAGGGTGTGACCTAACTGAAATAAACATTAACAACTGTGTGACATGAGGGCTAAGGAGAAATGAAAGTTGGAGTTTGCAAATGACCACTATACTGATACGTAACTGGACAGAATAAATTTAAAATCTATAAATGTCTTTGAATAACAAGTCACTCACCTGGGAAGGCCTTGAAATCAATGTTACCATCTGGGGATTATGTGTGACCCAGTGATAATAAAAAGACTGAAAGGAGATCTGCAATCAAATAACTTTACTCAACACTTTGCAACTGAATCAGTGGAGGCAAAGATGCCTCTCATTTACTTGACAATTTATGCAGCACATTGCAGAAATCACATTGTAAGTGTATGTGAAAGCAAACTCTTACACTGTTGTACCATTGAATTACAAATAATGCTTATCCTCTATGCTCGGGTGACCCTACAGCTTCCAAGAGTACAACTGTATTCGTCTTTGCTTAGATAAAATGACAAAATTGTGGGTGTTAAGTCCCCATGGAGGGGTCTTTCTAGCTTATAAGAAGATGAAATTTTATAAATATTACTTCACTTGTGTCTAATATCTGTGATTAAAATTTCATCAACAGCAAAAATATATGAATTGTCATCGCTGTTATGGCCCTTATGCATAGAATATCATTTCCAAACTTCACAAAGATCCAGTCAGTACTTTTGACCTAGTTTTGGATCATAAAAGAAATGACTAAAATTTGGGAGTTAAGGCCCCCATTAGGGTGTCATATATATATGTATACACATACACACACACACACACACACACAAAGATAAATTGATAGATACAACTGAGTGGGCAAACAAAAATATGAGACACTGCCCATTTTTTTTTCATTTTGAGAAGCCTGGTATTTATTCTAGCAGTTTCTTCTTGTGAAACCAGTAAGTTATGGGGATGTAAATAAACGAACACCAGTTGTTTATGGCTCAGAAACCTGGACGTTATCAAAGAAGCTTGACAGGAGGTTGGATGGAACTTACACTCGCCTCCTTATGAGGGCTCAAAATCTGTCGTGGAAGCGTCATCCAACCAAAATACAAATATATGGGAAACTACCACCTGTATCATCTCTTGTGAAAGTTAGAAGAGTCCAGTTAGCTGGACATTGTTGTAGAGCTGAAAACGAAGTTATTTCTACTCTTCTCCTCTGGAAGCCATCTGCTCGCGATACCAGAGGGCGCACACTCTCCTACCCTGATGTAATCTCCAGGGATACAGGCATCCAGCAACAGGACCTCCATAATGCTATGATGGACCATGAAGTCTGCTGTAACAAAGTAAATTCCATTGTCTCGACCACGGTCAAACAATGATGATGATGATGTGAAGCAGTAATGAGGGAGAAACACAAAGACACACACATAGACTTACATCATCATCATCATCATCCTCATTTAACGTCCGCTTTCCATGCTAGCATGGGTTGGACGGTTCAACTGGAGTCTGGGGAGCCCGAAGGCTGCACCAGGCCAGTCAGATCTGGCAGTGTTTCTACAGCTGGATGCCCTTCCTAACGCCAACCACTCCGAGAGTGTAGTGGGTGATTTTATGTGCCACCGACACAGGTGCCAGACGAGGCTGGCGAACGGCCACGCTCGGATGGTGTTTTTTTTTTATGTGCCACCGACACAGGTGCCAGACGAGGCTGGCAGACGGCCACGCTCGGATGGTGTTTTTATGTGCCACCGACACAAGTGCCAGATGAGGCTGGCGAACGGCCACGATCGGATGGTGTTTGTTACGTGCCCACAGCACGGAGGCCAGTCGATGCGGTACTGGCTACGGCCACGTTCGGATGGTTTTCTTGTGTGCCACCGGCACTGGTACCACAAGGATACAAATTCCATTGATGTTCATCTATTTTGATTTGGTTTGATTTTCACTTGCCTCAACAGGTCTTCACAAGTGTCACATACTTGCCTCAACAGGTCTTCACAAGTGTCACAAGAAGGAAGGTATGCACAGGTAGACTGACTACGTCCCAGGTAGGGGCCACGGGTTATGGCCTGACTAGTCTTGCCGGGTCTTTGGATGGTGTTTTTATGTGCCACCAACACAGGTGCCAGATGAGGCTGGCGAACGGCCACGATCGGATGGTGTTTGTTACGTGCCCACAGCACGGAGGCCAGTCGATGTGGTACTGGCTACCGCCACGTTCGGATGGTTTTCTTGTGTGCCACCGGCATTGGTACCACAAAGATACAAATTCCATTGATGTTCATCTATTTTGATTTGTTTTGATTGGATTTGATTATGATTATTATTATTATTATTATTATTATTATTATTATCACTTGCCTCAACAGGTCTTCACAAGTGTCATTTGATTTGATTAGCACTTGCCTCAACAGGTCTTCACAAGTGTCATAAGAAGGAAGGTATGCACAGGTGGACTGACTACGTCCCAGGAAGGGGCCACGGGCTATGGCCTGACTAGTCTTGCCGGGTCTTCGGACAGGTGCCAGATGAGGCTGGCGAACGGCCACGATCGGATGGCGTTTGTTATGTGCCCACAGCACGGAGGCCAGTCGATGCGGTACTGGCTACAGCCACGTTCAGATGGTTTTCTTGTGTGCCACCGGCACTGGTACCACAGAGATACAGATTCCATTGATGTTCATCTATTTTGATTTGTTTTGATTTTTTTGATTTGTTGATTTGTTGATTTGTTGATTTTCACTTGCCTCAACAGGTCTTCATAAGTGTCACAAGAAGGAAGGTATGCACAGGTGGACTCCCAGGTAGGGGCCACCACGATCGGATGGTGTTTGTTATGTGCCCACATCACAGAGGCCAGTCGATGCGGTATTGGCTACGGCCACTTTCGGATGGTTTTCTTGTGTGCCACCGGTACTGGTACCACAAAGATACAAATTCCATTGATGTTCATCTATTTTGATTTGGTTTGATTTGATTTTCACTTGCCTCAACAGGTCTTCACAAGTGTCACACACTTGCCTCTGCCTCAACAGGTCTTCACAAGTGTCACACACTTGCCTCAACAAGTGTCACACACTTGCCTCAACAAGTGTCACACACTTGCCTCAACAGGTCTTCACAAGTGTCATAAGAAGGAAGGTATGCACAGGTGGACTGACTATGTCGCCGGGTCTTCGGATGGTGTTTTTATGTGCCACCGACACAGGTGCCAGATGAGGCTGGCGAACGGCCACGATCGGATGGTGTTTGTTGTGCCCACAGCACGGAGGCCAGTCGATGCGGAACTGGCTACGGCCACGTTCAGATGGTTTTCTTGTGTGCCACCGGTACTGGTACCACAAAGATACAAATTCCATTGATGTTCATCTATTTTGATTTGGTTTGATTTTCACTTGCCTCAACAGGTCTTCACAAGTGTCACACACTTGCCTCAACAGGTCTCCACAAGTGTCACACACTTGCCTCTGCCTCAACAGGTCTTCACAAGTGTCACACACTTGCCTCTGCCTCAACAGGTCTTCACAAGTGTCACACACTTGCCTCAACAGGTCTTCACAAGTGTCATAAGAGGGAAGGTATGCACAGGTGGACTGACTACGTCGCCGGGTCTTCGGATGGTGTTTTTATGTGCCACCGACACAGGTGCCAGATGAGGCTGGCGAACGGCCACGATCGGATGGTGTTTGTTGTGCCCACAGCACGGAGGCCAGTCGATGCGGTACTGGCTACGGCCACGTTCGGGTGGTTTTCTTGTGTGCCACCGGCACTGGTACCACAAAGATACAATTCCATTGATGTTCATCTATTTTGATTTGTTTTGATTTGATTTTCACTTGCCTCAACAGGTCTTCATAAGTGTCACAAGAAGGAAGGTATGCACAGGTGGACTGACTACGTCCCAGGTAGGGGCCACGGGTTATGGCCTGACTAGTCTTGCCGGGTCTTCTCACGCACAGCATACTTCCATAGGTCTCGGTCTCTAGACATTTCCTTAGTGAGACCTAAAGTTCGAAGGTCGTGCTTCACCACCTCGTCCCAGGTTTTCCTGGGTCTACCTCTTCCACAGGTTCCCTCAACTGCTAGGGTGTAGCACTTTTGCACACAACTATCTTCAGCCTTTCTCGTCACATGACCATACCAGCGCAATCGTCTCTCTTGCACACCACAACTGACGCTTCTTAGGTTCAACTTTTCTCTCAAGGAACTTACACTCTGACGATTATGAACACTGACATTACACATCCATCGGAGCATACTGGCTTCATTTCTTGCGAGCTTACGCATATCCTCAGCAGTCACGGCCCATGTTTCACTACCATGTAGCATGGCTGTACGTACACATGCATCATACAGTCTGCCTTTTACTCTGAGCGAGAGGCCTTTTGTCACCAGCAGGGGTAAGAGCTCTCTAAACTTTGCCCAGGCTATTCTTACTCTAGCAGTTACACTTTCAGCACACCCACCCCCGCTACTGACTTGGTCTCCTAGGTAGCGGAAGCTATCAACTACTTCTAGTTTGTCTCCCTGGAACGTGGCAGAAGTTGGTCTCTGCACATTTCCAGTGTTTATTGCTCCTGAGCATTTGCCACAGACAAAAACTATTTTCCTAGTTAGCCTTCCTTGACATTGCTGCACCTCTTATGTGTCCATAGCTTACACTTGGTGCATCTTATAGAGTTTCTACCTACACCTTTTTTACAGATTGAGCAGGGCCATCTAGCTGAAGGCGTTTGTGATTGATCTACCTTCCTACTTATTAGGACTTTGGTTTTGGCTAGGTGATTCTAAGGCCCTTCGATTCTAATCCTTGTTTCCACACCTGAAACTTCTCCTCCAGTTCTGATAGTGACTCAGCAATTAGAGCAAGGTCATCAGCATAGAGGAGCTCCCAGGGGCAACCTGTCTTGAATTCCTCCGTTATTGCCTGGAGGACTATGATAAATAGGAGGGGACTGAGGACTGAACCTTGGTGGACCCCAACCTCTACCCGGAATTCTTCACTGTACTCGTTGCCAACCCTCACCTTACTAGCAGCGTCTCTGTACATGGCTTGCACAGCTTTCACCAACCATTCATCTATCCCTAGTTTCCTCATTGACCACCAGATAAGGGATCGGGGGACCTGTCAAAGGCTTTCTCCAAGTCAACAAAAGCCAGGTACAAGGGCTTATCTTTGGCTAGGTATTTCTCCTGCAGCTGTCTTACCAGGAATATAGCATCAGTAGTACTTTTCCCTGGCACGAACCCAAACTGCATATCATCTAAGCTAACTCTCTCTCTAATTAGTTGGGCTATAACCCTCTCCGTAACCTTCATTACCTGATCCAGCAGCTTGATGCCCCTGTAGTTATTTGTCTCTAGGGCGTCGCCTTTACCTTTGTAGCAGTTGACTATTATGCTGCTACACCAGTCATTGGGTATGACCCCCTCGTGTATCACCTGGTTAACTATACGGGTGACTAAGCTATAGCCGACACCACCAGATATTTTGAGCATCTCTGCAGTAATTCCTGATGGGCCTGGGGCTTTCCCTGTTTTCATGCTTCTAATTGCCTTATCTACTAAGGAACTGTTAACTCGGATTGCTGGTCCCTCTGTTGGGTCGACATTCGGCACATATATATATATACAATTGACTTTTTCAGTTTCTGTCTCCAAAATCCACTGACAAGGCTTTGGTTGGTCTGAGGCTATAGCAAAAGACACATGCCAAGTCGCCACACAGTGTGACTGTACTCAGGACCATGTGTTTTGGAACGAAGTTTGTTACCACACAGCCACACCTGCACCTATGTGTGTGTGTGTGTATAGGTGTGTGTGTTTGTGTGTATGGGTGTCTATATGTATGCATGTATATATGTGTGTGTGTGTGTGTGTGTACATATTACATGTACATCTATATATATATATACATCTACACATACATGTATACATATACATCTATCATCATCATCGTTTAACGTCCACTTTCTATGCTAGCATGGGTTGGTCGGTTTGACTGAGGGCTGGTGAACCAGATGGCTGCACCAGGCTCCAGTCTTGATCTGGCAGAGTTTCTACAGCTGGATGCCCTTCCTAACGCCAGCCACTCCGAGAGTGTAGTGGGTGCTTTTTATGTGCCACCTGCACGGGGGCCAGTCAGGCGGTAATGGCAATGACCTCACTCAAATCTTTTTACCCATGCCAACAGCACAGGTGCCAGGTAGGTGATACTGGTAACGCTCAAATGGTGCCTCTTACATGCCACCGACACGGAAGCCAGTTAGCCGCTCTGGCAATGATCACACTCGGATGGTGCTCTTGGAACCCTACTAGCATGGGAACAAGTTCCAGTAAGGTGATGCAGGTAACGATCACACTCTCGATTGATGCCTTTTATGTGCCACTGGCACAGAAGCCGGTTAGCTGCTCTGTCAACAATCAGGCTCATATGGTGCTCATGCCCGTCATCGAATTTCACTTTGATTTTGATTTTGATTTCACTTGCCTCAACAGGTCTTTGCAAGCAGAGTTTAGTGTCGAAAGAAGGAAAAGGTAGGCACAAGTGGGCTGGTTACACCCCTGGCATAGGCCACGAAGTTATGGTCTCATTTGGCTTGCCGGGTCTTCTCAACCACAGCATATTTCCAAAGGTCTTGGTCACTAGTCATTTCCTTGGTGAGGCCCAAAGTTCGAACGTCGTACTTCACCACTTCATCCCAGGTATTCCTGGGTCTACCTCTTCCACAGGTTCCCTCAACCGCTAGGGTGTGGCACTTTTTCACACAGCTGTCCTCAACCATTCTCACCATATGACCATACCAGCGCAGTCATCTCTCTTGCACACCACAACTGATGCTTCTTAGGTACAACATTTCTCTCAAGGTACTTACACTCTGTCGAGTATGTACACTGACATTACACATCCATTGGATCATACTGGCTTCATTCCTTGTGAGCTTATGCATGTCCTCAGCAGTCACAGCCCATGTTTCACTGCCATGTAGCATGGCTGTTCGTACATGTGTCATACAGTCTACCTTCTACTCTGAGCGAGAGGTCCTTTGTCGCCAGCAGGGATAAGAGCTCTTCGATTCTAATCCTTGTTTTCACACTTGAAACGTCTCCTCTAGTTCTGATAGTAACTCAGCAATTAGAGCAAGTTCATCAGCATAGAGAAGCTTCCAGGGGCATCCTGTCTTGAATTCTTTCGTTATTGCCTGGAGAACTATGATAAATAGGAGGGGGCTGAGGATTGAACCTTGGTGGACCCCTACCTCTACCCTGGATTCATCAGTGTACTCGTTGCCAACCCTCACCTTACTGACAGCATCCATGTTCATGGCTTGCACAGCTCTCACTAACCATTCATCTATCCCTAGCTTCCTCAATGACCACCAGATAAGGGATTGGAGGATGCTGTCAAAGGCTTTCTCCATGTCAACAAAAGCCAGGTACAGAGGTTTATCTTTGGCTAGGTATTTCTCCTGCAGCTGTCTTATCAGGAATATAGCATCAGTGGTGCTTTTCCCTGGCACGAACCCAAACTGCATCTCATCTAAACTGACTCTCTCTCTAATTAGTTGTGCTATGACCCTCTCCATGACCTTCATTACCTGATCCAACAGCTTGATACCTCTGTAATTATTTGTATCTAAAGCGTCACCTTTACTTTTGTAGCAGTTAACTATTATGCTGCTACACCAGTCATTGGGTATGACTCCTTCGTGTATCACCTGGTGTATCACGGGTGACTAGGCTATAGCCAACACTTCCAGATATTTTGAGCATCTCTGCAGTAATTCCTGATGGGCCGGGGTCTTTCCCTGTCTTCATACTTCCAATTGCCTTATCTACCAAGGTACTGTCAACTCGGATAGCTGGTCTCTCTGCTGGGTCGTCATTCGGCAGACTCTCTTTCTCCCATTCATTTTCTTTATACAGCAACCTTTCATAGTGGCGTCTCCAAACCTCTCTCTTTGCAGCTTCATTTAGCGAAAGAGAACTATCATCCATGCAGACACATTTCTCTCCTACAACATCTCGATTCTCTCTCACACACTGTCTTGCAACACGAAATACCTCACAGCGCAGAACATTGGCAAATTTTTTCTTATCTGCTTCCCCTCTGGCTAAGTAAACCTGTCTCCTAGCTTCTCTTCTGGCAGTCTGATACAATTGCCTGCTACCACCATTCTTCCAGTCCTTTGAAGCCTGTCTCTTTTCTCTAATAGCCCTGTCTACAGTATTGTTTCACCACCACGTTACCTTGGGTCGAGAAGGGACTTTGCACCATCCACAGATCTGGTCAGTGGCTCTCAGCATGTTGTCCCGTAGAAACCTCCAGTTGTCTTCTACACTATGTGAAGCTATATCCTCTTCTATTTCGTCAAAGGCTTTGAGTAATATGTCTCTAAATCTCTGTCCATTTGCAGGATCTTTAAGCTTCCAGACCCTTCTTTTCCATGCTGGTCGTCTTCTGGGTGTCCACTTAGTCCTGATCCTAAAGTCACTAACTACCAGTCTATCTTGTTGGGTACATTCTTCGTCTGGGAAGGTTTTGGAATTTATAAGCAGCCATTTATACCTTTTTCTGGCAAGGATGTAGACAATTTCGCTAGTATGCCAGCCCGATCAGTAGGTGACTAGGTGACTGGTAGGTTTCCTGAAGTTAGTATTGCAAACCATAAGATCATTTGCATTGCAGAACTCCAGCAGCCTAGTTCCCTCCTCGTTGTGTGAACCATAGCCGTAGCCTCCATGTATGCCATGGAAGCCCCCTGTATGTTGTCCAATATGTCCATTGAAGTCACCAGCCACAAAGAGAAGATCCCTGTCATTCGTCAACAAGGTAGTCAGCAGTAGGGTGTCACTGAATCGGTCTTTCTGTCCATCGGGTAGCCCCGCCTGAGGGGCTACTTTCAGTTTCCGTCTACAAAATCCACTCACAAGGTTGGCCCAAGACTATAGTAGTAGACACTTGCCCAAGGTGCCATGCAGTGCTACTGAACCCAGAACCATGTGGTTGGTAAGCAAACTACTTACCACACAGCCACTCCTGTGCCTATATAAGTCAGTGGCGACTCCGACACTCGGGCTGTTTGGGCTTAGCCCAAGTTTAAATTTAGTAGAATGAACATGTATTTGCAAGCTGATTTAATTTCTGCCAATACTGACTTCAAGTATGTAATTGCAGCTGCATTTATTGAGCCTGGTTGCAGTTCATGGGCTAATTACGAACGAGCCTGGTAGGTAAAAAGGACTGACATCTCTGGTCAAGTGAACAGGTGACAGTTAGATCGGTGATGCTTGCTGTGCACTCTGCTTTCATTATTTGATTGCTGTTATACAGTAATAACTCGGGCTTAATACGAACGAGCCTTGTAATGAGTAAAGCAGTGCTTCTTAAAGTGGTGGTCTGCAGACCTGTGCTGATCCATGAGCCATCAGCTGTTGGCACATGGCGAGTTTCCAGAAAAGAAAGAAACAATAACATAATTTCAGTAATTTTGCCTTATACACTGCAGTAAACAACTTATCAGCCGACCGTGGTAGAGATTGCGTAAGTAAATGTAGAATATTTGTAATATGACAATATATTTTCTATTTACCATAACTTACTGGTGTAGTATTAAGATTATATTAGTGTTTGAGCTTGTAGAAAGGAATTTGTTTCTAGTGATGTGGTGAGATCAAAAGGGAGTGAGTTGAGGTAGTGGAGCTCTGGTGAGTGGGGATATCTGGCAATCTTGTGAATAGGCTGGTCACCCATTCAAGAGAGCATCATATGGATATTCTTTTATTTGTTTCAGTCATTTGACTGTGGCCATGCTGGAGCACCACCTTTAGTCAAACAAATCGACCCCAGGACTTATTCTTTGTAAGCCTAGTACTTATTCTATCGGTCTCTTTGGCTGAACCGCTAAATGGGGGATGTAAACACACTAGCATTGGTCATCAAGCAATAGGGGGGGGGAGGCAAACACCGACACACAAACATATACACACATATATATATACATATACAATGGGCTTCTTTCAGTTTCCATCTGCCAAGGCTTTGGTCAGCCCGAGGCTATAGTAGAAGACACTTGCCCAAGGTGCCACACAGTGGAACTGAACCTGGAGCCCTGTGGTTTTTAAGCAAGCTACTTACCACACAACCACTCTTCAGCCTATATATGCGCATTTGTCATTTGGGACCCTGTTATAACCCACTGATCTGAGAATGTAAGTATGAATAATCTTAACTTTACCATTTTTATCCTCTTTGTAATAAAATAAATTTTTACTAAAATTATGAGAACAAAAAATCTCAATTAACTAAATTCCTTACCTACCAGTTCCGTTTTCTCAAGTGGCAGAAAAAAAAAATCAATCAGGACAAGTATATTGTTACTGTGGGTGTAATAATGTATGTACTGTGATTGTGGCCCTCTAATAATACCCAAATGGCTTCTTTATTATTATTACATTAAAAGAAATATTAAACTGTAATTTTTCAATATAATTTAAAAACAATGCTTGATAAACATGTCCATCTGTAAATGGCGGTGCCCCAGCATGGCCACAGCTCATGAGCTGAAACTGGAATCAATCAATCAATCAATGCATTCACAAGATTCCAGAGATTTTACCAGAATAATAATTTTCTTTTTAACACAAAAAAAACAAAGAAAATAATTCAGTTATAATTGTTACACATGGAAAATATTTTCTTCCATTAAAAAAAATTTAAGAAAAAACTATTTACCTGGCTGTGTGGTAAGTAGCTTGCTTACGAACCACATGGTTCTGGGTTCAGTCCCACAGCGTGGCACCTTGGGCAAGTGTCTTCTACTATAACCTCAGACCGACCAAGAAAGAAGCTCGTTGTATATATGTATATATATATATATGTGTGTGTATATGTCTGTGTGTCTGTGTTTGTCCTCCCAACATCGCTTGACAACTGATGCTGGTGTGTTTACATCCCTGTAACTTAGTGGTTTGGCAAAAGAGACCAATAGAATAATTACTAGGCATACAAAGAATAAGTCCTGGGGTTGATTTGCTCAACTAAAGGTGGTGATCCAGCATGGCCACAGTCAAATGACTGAAACAAGTAAAAGAGTAAAAGAGTAAATAAAATGATAGAAACACTTGAATATTTGCAACAATATTAATTATTTTTATTCCTAATTTACAGATGGACATGTTTATCAAGCCAAGACATCTGGTTGCTGAACACGATTTTGAATTAGATGAAGGTGATGTAAATGCAACTGAAGTATTACAGGCAAAAAGAATTCGTACTAGCTTCACTTGGAAATATAACACCCTATACATTCAATGCACATTTGTGATCATAAATGATGGGAGAGTGCAAAAACTGAAGTGTGTTATTTGTGGAGATGTGTTGGCCATTAAATCTCAAGGGACATTTAAATACAAAGCATAATGGAATGAGTTCAAAGCCAAAAGAGTTCTTTGAAAGAAAGCATTTTGATTTAAAAGGATGTCAGAAACAGATCTTTAAAGTGTCATACATAAATACTTGTGCTTCGCAGGATTCTTATAAAGTAGCACTTCGAATTGCTAAGGCTAAAATGCCATACACAGTCAGTGAGATATTAGCGATATGCTGTATTCAAGATGTCTGCCTGGAAATGCTAGGCAAGCCGACAGCAAAGAAAGTGGCTCAGGTGGCACTTTCAAGTGACACTATAACTCAATGAATTCACAATCTGGCTCACAATATGGAAGATCAGCTCATACGACAGATTAAATTAGCAAAGTACTTTTCTTTGCAGCTTGATGAATTTGCAGACTTTGCTAATCAGGCAATTCTGAACATGAAGGTGATTTGAAGGAAGAGTCTTTTTACTCTGCTTCACTACCAACAAAAACAACTAGTTCTGAAGTGTTCAAGACTGTGAACGACTACATCGTTAACAAATCTGGGTTGGATTTCACATTTTGTGTAGGTATATGTTTGGATGGTGCTGCCATAATGACAGGACGGCATTCAGGAATGGTTACTCAGATAAAGGCACTTGCCCCAGAATGCAATTCATCACACTGCTTCCTTCCCCTTGCAGAAAGAAATAAAAAAGTCAACAGAACTAAGCAGTGTGCTCAGTGAAGTTATAAAAATTGTCAACCATGTAAAGGTGAATGCTTTAAATTCGAGACTATTTACTGCATCATGTGATAATATGGGAGCTAATCATAAACAGCTCCTATTGCATACCGATGTACGTTGGTTATCGATGTGGAAAGTCCTGTCAAGAGTGTTTGAGCTATGAAACGAGCTTGCCGAGTTTCTTCAGGACAAAAATCCAAATTGGTCACAATTGTTTGGAGATGTGGATTGGTTGTCAAGCTGGTTTATTTGGCTGATATCTTTGCCATCTTTAATGATCTCAACACCTCCATGCAGGGAATGATGGCTTCGTGTTTTACAATGGCAGACAAGATCAAAGGACAGAAATGAAAGCTAGAAGCATGGAAGAATCGAGTGTCAAAAGATTGTTATGACATGTTTCATCAATTAGCGACAATCATCACTGATGCAGGTGAAGACCTTAATGCTACATGTCTAAGAAATGTCATCAGAGAACAATTGACGAATCCGGCAGACCGGTTTCAGTTTTACTTTCTAGCAGAAGATCCACAGAAAGGGAATGGATGGATCTGAAATCTGTTTATTCCACTGACACCTAAGTGTCATTGTGGAGAATAAATTGTTGGAGTTGGCTTGTGAAGAAGGATTGGAGAAGAGTTTTGAAACTATAACATCACTTGGTTCCTTTTGGATTAAAGTGAAAGCAGAATATCCTGAGCTTAGTGAAATTGCTCTGAAAACTCTTCTCCCATTGCCTTCAACATACCTCTGCAAGACTGGCTTCTCAACTATGAGTGTTGTTAACACAAAGTACAGAAATAACATAAGTATACACTGTCCCCAATTAAACCACGACTAGATAAACTGACAAAGAAGAAGCGGGCTCACCTTTCACATTAGTAAAGATTAAGATTATAAAAATGCTTATGTAATATTGTATTATTTGTTTACAAAGTAAATATAAGATTTAAAAAATTGTCAGCTTTTATATTCATTATAAATATTGTTTCCGGTATAAATTAATATTACTAAGAAATATTACCAGTCCCTGGCACATTGAAAAAAAAGCTGCCGGTATGCCACAACAGGTAGTTTGAGAAGCACTGGTGCAAAGGACTGACATCTCTTGTCAAGAGTACAGGCCACAATCAGATGGCTGATGTTTGATGTGTACTCCACTATCATTATTCGATTGCTGTTACTCTGTGCATCTATGTGTAAAGATCAGTTATGTTTTGTATGTTTGCCTTATATTTACCCTTAACTTAGAAAGGGAGAAAGACATGGTGCTAGATATTAAAAATATGCTATTTGGGGCGAGAAATATTGTGGGAAAATGTGAGACATTCTTTGGTTAGAAGCAGAAAACTTACTTACTGTTAAATTATCCATGCAAATGTAAGTCTGTGGTATGCATTACGTCACTTACCTTCTTTTATACATATGTCTCATGCGAAATCTGTGATGAGCCCGAGTGATGCTGATGATCTGGAGTCACCTCTGATATAAGTATATATAGAGAGATAAAGAGATACACACACACACACACATATATATATATATATACATACACACACACACACACATATATATATATATATACACACACACACACACACCACACATATATATATATATATATACATATATATACATATAATTATATATAAATATAAGAGAGTGACCACTATGTGGTTAACTCTAGTGCTAAAAATAGCTCCGTTACTGGTATAGCCACAAAAAATTGTTTCCAAGAAGAAATAACATTACATTTAACGTAAGGAAAGTGAAATATAACGAAAAAATAGATTAACCCTGAACAATTGTTTCATTATTAATGTAATATGCAATTTTATTTACATAACATCTATAAATCATCGGCAGAGGTTCGTCTTAAATACAATTTATTAAACCATCACGAGCGTCAAATACACGTGTGGTTTAATCGATTGTATTCGTAGTTATGATTCAAATTCCCCCGCCAAAAGAATGATAAGACACTCATGAAGATCTAATAATTTGTATTCAAGACAAACCTCTGCCGATGATTTATAGATGTTATGTAAGTAAAATTGCATATTACATTAATAATGAAACAATTGTTCAGGGTTAATCTATTTTTTCGTTATGTTTCACTTTCCTTACATTAAATGTAATGTTATTTCTTCTTGGAAACAACTTTTTGTGGCTATACCAGTAACGGAGCTATTTTTAGCACTAGAGTTAATCACATAGTGGTCACTCTCTTATATTTATGTATGAATTTATATTGTCTCCCTGGTTTTATGTGCTAAGCCACTTGGTGTTAAATTGATGGTATTATTAAATTAATATCAAATTTTTCACCCTCATTTATAAATTCATATAATTATATATATATATATATATATATATATATATATATGTATATATATAAATATATATATATATATATATATAATATATATATATATACATGTGTACATACATACATATATATATATACACACACATATAATTATACATATATATACGTATATATACATATATAAATATATATATATGCATACATATATATATACATACATATATATACATACATATATATATATATATATATATATATATATATATATATATATATATATTTACACACACACACACACATATATATATATATATATAAAATTTGAAAAAAACTACCTTTTATCAATTCAAAATGAACAATTAAATTACACCATCTAGTAAATTACATATAATAGAAATATTAAAATTAAACTAACAATAAAATGTCAATGATTAAGTAAATTGCAAAAAATAATAATAAAAACGTATATAATTTGTAGAATAACGACACGTGTTTCGTGGCTATATTTAAGAAATGATTATAGTAGTAGAGAAATCACTTCGATATAAATATAGTCACTCATAAGGTTAAAAATAAACTAGAACAATAAAATAAAAATTAATAAATATACTTTAATATATATATATTGTTCCCTACCTATTATTCCTTTAACCCTTCTCTTCCTACTATCTAACTTTGACGTCAATTCTACTAACGTTTTTTTTAAACACTTATTATCGTTTTGGTTACCATGTAGGCAGCCATCGCAATTTTTGTTTTGTCCTGTTGTTGAGAGAGGCTCCTTTTCTTTCCTGATGAGAAGATTGCATCTTGCACCGTTTATTCCTTTGGAATAAAAACATGTTGTCTTCGAAACATATGTCGAGAGTAAAGGAATTTTTTTAACATCTTCATTCAACTCCATTTATTTATTTATTCATATATAACACATAAATTTCTGCACATGAACCCGGAGTTTCTACCCTTGGACAGGTCACTTCAACTGTGTTTCTGACGTGAATTTGCAACCCTGGTATCGGTTCATCGAATTTTCCATATTGACGGTAAACATAGGATAATTCATTCACCTATCGAAATATATATATATATATATATATATATATATATGAAAATACTAAATATACATAAGTGAAAACTAAAACAATACTTAAATTATTAAATACTGTTACGAATCACCTGCCGTCGCTCAAACTCTTCGGAAAAACACGGGACCCTACCAAGTCGAGCGACGACGATCGACCGGCTCGATCGAACGGTGAATTCGCCATGGACTCAGAGAGAGAATTCGGCAAGGGGAGGGCGGCAGCGAACTCGGCAACCGGCGACCGGAGATAACACAACAACAAACAAAAACAACAGCAGGAAGAGACACAAAGAGAGACGGCGGAAGGCAATTGGCTACATTTAACAACAGTAGTTTATAACAATTATTACATCAAATACATCAAAGAAAATACGTGCAAGAAAACAAGGAAACAACAAATCAAAGCATGCAGATACAGTTCAGAGACAACAGTTCAAATCACTTTAACGTTCACATTATAGTTCAGAGACAAATCAGTTCTACATTAACGATACAGTTCAAAGTTCTTTAAAGTCTTTCTCTTTCTTTGCTTTCCGCAATTCTGTAACACAGTACTTTTCAACAACTCTTTTCACAATGTCTTTACACAGTTCTTTCTTTTGTTTCAACACATCAATTCTTTTTCCTTCTTTAACACATATCAAAACATAAATAAACACATACCGTTACACAATAGCCAGTGCCCTCATACCGTAGTCCCTCTCTCTTAGCTCCTTAATCCTATCTGTCTGTCTTCCTCTACGCTGTCGTTGCCTCTCGCCGTAATCCTATCTGCCTGTCTTCCTCTTTCACATTCACTGTCATTCTCTCGCTTGTCATCCCTCACATTGTCTGTCTGTCTTTCTCAACTGACCGCCTTCGCCATCGCCACCTTCTTGGCTGACCGTCCGTATCACTCCGTTTCTGGCCAGAACTGCCGGCCGACTGTTCCACAGACTCACAACGTATGCTTTTTATGGGGGTGCTTCCTCGAACTTTCTTTGACCGGAAAAAGGGAAGAGGTCTCTCCGAAAGCCGTTACTCGCTCGTGAATCTGACAGAACAAAGGACAATAACTTTAGATTCCAGACTTTCAGACTACAACGAGCAAAGTAGGTCATAGCATTTGTTTCCGAATTGACCTACTCATATCAATACTTTAAAATTAAATAAAATACACAAAGCTAGTACAAGTCATTAAATTGTAATCAAAATTAACGATACAGTTCAAAGTTCTTTAAAGTCTTTCTCTTTCTTTGCTCTCTGCAATTCTGTAACACTACTTTTCAACAACTCTTTTCACAATGTCTTTACACAGTTCTTTCTTTTGTTTCAACACATCAATTCTTTTTCCTTCTTTAACACATATCAAAACATAAATAAACACATACCGTTACACAATAGCCAGTGCCCTCATACCGTAGTCCCTCTCTCTTAGCTCCTTAATCCTATCTGTCTGTCTTCCTCTGCGCTGTCGTTGCCTCTCGCCGTAATCCTATCTGCCTATGGTTCAAATATAGAGAAACTCCTTAAATAAGCTAACCATATAATAAATATACATGTGTATATTTTCACTTATGTATATTTGGTATTTTCATATATATATATATTAAAGTATATTTATTAATTAATTATTTTATTGTTCTAGTTTATTTTTGACCTGATGAGTGACTATATTTATATCGAAGTGATTTCTCTACTACTATAAGCATTTCTTAAATATAGCCACAAAACGCGTCGTTATTCTACAATTTATATATGTTTTTATTATTATTATTTTGCAATTTACTTAATCATTGACATTTTATTGTTATTTTAATTTTAATATTTCTATTATATGTAATTTACTAGATGGTGTAATTTAATTGTTCATTTTGAATTGATAAAAGGTGGGGTTTTTTCTAATCTTTTATATATATTGTGTGAAATTTGATTTAGTATTTCTAAATTAAATTTTTTTCCTTGTAAGTTTTTGATTTTATTCCCTCAAATATTAATTATATATATATATATATGAATTTTTTGCATAATGCGATAAAAAAACCAAGGCTGTATAGATATTAGAGCATTTATAGATAGGTCTTACAGCTGTTTCTAGGATATTAATTAATAATATCCCTTCATCGGAGACGGTGTGAGAGGAAAAATTAAGTCATAGTTAGTTTTGATGTAATATTTTTATTTTTATGTTTTATTTATTTTATCGAGTTTCAGCTCACGGGCTGTGGCCATGCTGGGGCACCGCCATTTGGTGTTGCTACATGATTTTACTTCACGAATGCTTTTTAGCAACTGCCATTTGGTGCATGAGAGAGTTTGATGCAGCTGCCCTCATCTGCACCTCCTAATAATTGAGATTCAGTTGAATTAGGTACTTAATTGTAAGCACTAAGTCAGTCCAGTATTATCCGCACAGATCCAAGTAAGGTGAATAAAATCAAAATATGCAACAGGATATCAAAAAGTGATGCAGTACAACCATTTCAAGTGGCTCCATGTAATTGAGCTACTTGAAACGGTTGTATTGTATCACTTCTTTATATACATATAAATATACATGTAAATATAGAATAGTGGTACAACAAGGCACCAATGTTTATTGGAAATAGCAATCAATAAATACATATATCATCTTAACATATAATAATTAACAAATGAATATAGAAATATACGTATCGTAACAATAAATAATCAAATAAAATGTAACAATATTAATGAAAAATAAAATCATAACTTATCTTATTGAAGAATACCAGTTAACTGAAATTGTAAACATTAAACTCAGAACCTAGCATTGCTAAGAAATTTATCACGTGAAAACATGATGTAAATAATAACTATAGAATAAATAAATAGAAATATGTATTTTAGCTGTGAAAATAACAAATAAACTAGATGTAATATACCATTTACAGGAAAAATTCTAAATTCTCATTAATTTATAACTAAAATTCATAAAATAAGCAAAATTTCGATAAATTAATCTATATTCATCAATTTATTTATTTATTTTATAAACACCTTGGTTTAATCTTATCCTAGTTATGTACATACACTACATAATCTCATTTACTCATTATACTACCATTTACTCATACTACTACAAATTATAACTACATAAATTAATAACATAAATCAGGGTTTATATATATACACAAATTAGTTAAACTTATTACATAAGTAATTTAACCTATGTCTATATTTAATTTTTTCTCTCATCTTGGGAATTAATTAATTTATTATTAGATAGTAATATCTCCATAAATTCATTTGTACATGGTAAACAAAAATTATTACCTATTTTGATAAGATTTATCAAGTGGAACATTAAAAGTACTATCCGATTGTGATTGTTGCCAGGGCCACTGGTTGGCTCCTGTGCCGGTGGGATGTAAAAAGCACCCTTCGAGCGTGATCGTTGCCAGGGCTGGTGATTGGATCCCGTGCCAGTGGCACATAAAAAGCACCATTCGAGCGTGATCATTGCCAGCATCGCTTTGCTGGGACATGACAAACAATGATCGAGAGTGGTCATTGCCAGTGCTGTCGGATTGGCTCCCATGCAGATAGCATGTAAAAAACACCTTTTGAGCATGTTCATTGTAAGAACAGTCTGACTGGCCCCCGTGTTGGTGGCACGTAAAAGCACCTAATACACTCTTAGAGTGGTTGGCGTTAGGAAGGGCATCCAGCTGTAGAAACTTTGCCAGATCAGACTGGATCCTGGTGCAGTCTTCTGATTCACCAATCCTCAGTCAAACCATCCAACCCACGCCAGCATGGAAAGCGGATGTTAAACGATGATGATGACATAGATATATATATATATATATACCCCGCTTGGAGTAAACATCCTGACCAACTACAAAAGAAACCAGCAAAACAATTTTTTATTCTTTCTCTCCCTTTTCTTCCTTTCCTTCTTTTTCTTTAACACCACTTTCAGATACAAATACACACACACACACACACGCACACACACACACACACATACACACATGCTCATTCTCACTTTCTCCCTATTCATCACCCTCTTGTACGATCTTATATCTCTCCCCACCACTACACACTCAAAAACACTATAAAATGGTCAAATTTTTCCCCCAAAACTTAGTTCAATTTGAAAACCCCACTAGAATAGGCGAAAGAGCTAATATATGATATATGTTATATGATGTATAAAAACATGTAATATACAAATAAATATCTGTAAATATAAAACTATCCAAATTTCTGGGTGCCTCATTTCTTCTCATATAAAATACCTTAAAATCATCTCCAAACCTTCTAATATATATTTATATATATACTAGCAGTATCGCCCGACGTTGCTCGGGTTTGTAAGGGAAATAACTATATAAGCATTTTTAGAGAGTTATAGCCTAAAAATAGCAAAAAAATGCATTAAAAATGGAAAAAAAATTATGGTAAATTTTTTTTAAAATCATTGACTCATCGTAGACATTTTTAGAGAGTTATGAGGGGCGTTCAATAAGTAATGCCCCTGACCCACTTCCCATACCAGTAGAGCAATGGAACGTGGCACAGTTATTGGTCTTTTTCTACATAGGAACCACTCAGAGTTAGGCATTTCTCCCATTGTTTGATCCAGCTCTGGAGACCGTTTTTGTAAAAGACCCCAGCTTGGTCCTCCATCCACGACGTGACTTTAGAAATCAAGGCCGCATCATCTGGGAAATGCTTTCCTTTCAAAAACAACTTCATGGCTGGGAAGAGGTGAAAATCAGAGGGTGCAAGGTCAGGAGAGTAGGGGGATGGGGGAGGAGTTCATAGCCGCACGCCTGTGCTTCTGATCTGGCGACACGCGAGTTGTGGACCGGAGCGTTGTCTTGCAGGAGGAGGATGCCTTCGCTGATCTTGCCCCGCCTCTTGATTTTGATAGCTTCTCTTAATTTCCTCAAAAGTGAAGCATAATAGGCTCCTGTAATTGTGGTACCCTTTGCCAGGAAATCTGTCATCACTACTCCGTCCTGGTCCCAAAAGACTGTGAGCATGACCTTGCCAGCAGAGGGCTGCACCCTTGTCTTCTTTGGAGGAGGTGAGTCACAGTGCTTCCACTGCATTGACTGGGCTTTGGTCTCTGGATCATAGTGATGGACCCAGGTTTCATCCTGTGTAATCAGTCTTTTGAAAAAGTTTGACTCATCTTCTTGGTACGTCTCCAAATTCATCCCTGAGCATTCGATGCGTTCTTGCTTCTGGAAAAGTGTGAGCAGCCTGGGAATCCATCTGGCAGACAACTTTTGCATGTGCAAATGGTCATGAATGATAGTTTCCACTGACCCGGTACTAATCTTGACCTCATGGGCTATTTGGCGAATAGTTATGCATCGATCTTCCAAAATGGCAGCCTCAACTTGACGGACAGATGCCTCATCAATAGCAGAAGTGGGGCGACCAGATCTGGGAGCTGTTTCCACAGAGTTCCGACCATGTTTGAATTCACGATGCCAGCGTTTTACAAGGTCATATGATGGGGCATCATCACCATGAGTTACTTTCATTTCATCAAAAGTCTCCCGTGGTGTGCGTCCTTTCAAATACAAAAACCGGATCACTGCTCGACACTCAACTGGCTCCATTTCACACTTGACTCAGTTCAAACACTTGTAGAGCAGAAACCATAATTAATTCAGAGCTGTAATTTGCAACCTAATCTATAGAGATATAAGTAATTGCACATGCAAAATTTCAACTAGATCAAACACCTGGAAGTGGGTCAGAGGCATTACTTATTGAACGTCCCTTGTACTTTCCTTATATAATAGTCAAAAAAATGCATTAAAATGGAAAAAAATGATGGTAAATTATTTTTAAAATCGTAGATGCGCGCTAATACCCAGAAAGGCTCGATATGAATCACGACTATAAGATACCCAGTTTTGGTTAAACTGCACTGCAAAATGTGGGAGTAGTTAGGAATATATATATATATATATATATATATATATATATATATATATAAACATGTACATACATATGCATTTAAGAGAACAAAGTGTACATATGCTGCTAGTTATATATAATATAAAATACAAAATGGGACAAGAACGCAAAACATCAGAACAACTAGGTGATACAAAAAGGGACGACAAAACATCAAGATCGATGAAATATATATACATACATGATATATATATACACGTATTTATATACATATACATACATATATATCTATATACATATATATATACATATACATATATATCTATTTATATATCTATACATATATATCTATATATATATCTATACATATACATATATATCTATATATACATTTATATATATACATATATATCTATATATACATTTATATATATACATATATATCTATATATATATCTCTATATATACATATACATATATATATATACATATATATATCTATATATATTATAATAATATTAGGGAGTATATCCAAACTTACAGGGAAAAATTAGATTTGGGATTAAATCAAATTTCACAGTATAAATATAAATTAAGTTAGAGATAAAACCACTATTAGGCAAATCAGTGAAAGACATAAACCAAAACATTAAAAAAATATAATATAATATACAAAATAAATAAAATACACAATTTAAAATTTTAAATTATTTAAATTTAAAATCTTAAATTTATATTTATAAGTTTTTATATTTTTATATTTTTTTAATTTTAAATTTATAAATTTTTAAACTTTTAATTTTTTAATTTTTTATTAATTAATTAATTTTTTTTTTAATTATCAAAAAGTATTAAAAAGTTTAATATAATATAATAATATACTTATTATAATAAACTTTTAAATACTTTTTGATAGTTTAAAAAATATTAATAAATTAATTAATAAAAAATTAAAAAATTAAAAGTTTAAAAATTTATAAATTTAAAATTTAAAAAATATAAAAATATAAAAATTTATAAATATAAATTACAATAATTTAAATTTTAAATTTTATATTTTATTTATTTTGTATATTATATTAATTATATTTATTTTTATGTTTTGGTTTATGTCTTTCACTGTTTGATTTGCCTAATAATGGTTTTATCTCTAATTTAATTTATATATATATATATATATATATATATATATATATAATATATATATATATCATCATCATCATCATCATCATCGTTCAACGTCCGTTTTCCGCGCCAGCACGGGTTGGACGGTTCGACTGGGGTCTGGGAAGCCAGGGGCTGCACCAGGCTCCAGTCTGATCTGGCAGTGTTTCTACAGCTGGATGCCCTTCCTAACGCTAACCGCTCCGTGAGTGTAGTGGGTGCTTTTTACGTGCCACCTGCACAGGTGCCAGGGGAGTCTGGCATTGGCCATGATCGGTTGGTGCTTTTAACGTGCCACCGGCACGGAAGCCAGCCAAGGCGGCGCTGACATCGGCCCCGTTTGGATGGTGCTTTTTATGTGCCACCGGCACAGAAGCCAATTGAGGCAGCGCTGGCAACGGCCACATTCAGATGGTGCTTTTTATGTGTCACCGGCACAGGTATCACAACTACTATTTCCATTGATATTTATTTCGATGTTCATGTACTTGACTCAACAGGTCTCCTCAAGCACAGCGGGATGTTCTGGAATCCAAGGTACTTTGAATGGGCAGGGGCTATGCGCAACTGGTGCAGGAAGCAGCCCGGGTCTTTGCAGTCACAGCATATCTCCAGTGATCTCGGTCCTTCGCCATTGCCTCAGTGAGGCCCAACGCTCTGAGGTCATGCTTGACTTCCTCATCCCATGTCTTCCTGGGTCTACCTCTCCCCCTGATACCTTCAACTGTTTGGGAGTGGCACTTCTTCACACATCTCTCCTCATCCATCCGCAGTACATGACCATACCATCACAAGCATCGCTCTTGCACACCACATCTCATGCTTCTTATGTGCAGCATTTCTCTCAGGGTGCTTACCCTCTATCGTGCCGCACACTGACATTACACATCCAACGGATCATGCTAGCTTCATTCCTTTCAAATCTACGCATGTCCTCTGCAGTCACAGCCCATGTTTCACTACCATGAAGCATGGCAGTTCACAAACATGCATTATACAATCTACCTTTCACTCTGAGTGAGAGACCCTTTGTCACCAGTAGGGGTAGGAGCTTTCTAAACTTTGCCCAGGCTATTCGTATTCTAGTGGTGACACTCTCTGAGCATCCACCTCCACTACTAACTTGGTCACCTAGGTAGTGGAAACTATCAACTACTTCTAGTTTCTCCCCCTGGAGTGTGATGGAATCTGTTTTCTGAGTATCTGTGGTGTCTATTGTCCCTGTGCATCTGCTGCACATGAAAGCTATCTTATCAGTTAATTTCCCTTTGATGTTGCTGCACCTCTTATGCGTCCATAGCTTACACTGGGTACATCTTATGGAATTTCTACCTACACCTTTCCTACAGATCGAGCAGGGCCACCTGCCCAAGGGGGACTGTGCTGAGTTCGCCTTTCTGCTTACTATAACTTTGGTCTTTGCTACATTTACTCTAAGCCCCTTTGATTCTAAACCTTGCTTCCACGCCCGAAATTTCTTTTCTAGTTCCGGTAGTGATTCTGCTATGAGGGCCAGGTCATCAGCATAGAGAAGCTCCCAGGGGCAACCTGTTTTGAATTCCTCTGTTATTGCCTGGAAGACTATGATGAATAAAAGGGGACTGAGGGCTGAGCCTTGGTGTACACCTACTCCTACCCGCAATTCTTCACTATCTTTGTTGCCAATCCTAACCTTGCTGACAGCCTCTCTGTATAGGGCCTGTACAGCCTTTATTAGCCATTCGTCAATTTCCAGTTTCCGCATCGACCACCAGATAAGGGATCGGGTGACCCTGTCAAAGGCTTTCTCCAAGTCCACAAAAGCTATGTAGAGGGGTTTATCTTTAGCTAGGTACTTCTCCTGCAGTTGTCGGACCAGGAATATAGCATCAGTTGTGCTTCTACCTGAGACAAAACCAAACTGCATCTCATCTAAGCAAATTCTCTCCCTAATGAGATGGGTTATGGCCCTCTCTGTGACCTTCATCACCTGATCTAACAGTTTAATACCCCTGTAGTTATTTCTATCTAGAGCATCACCCTTACCCTTGTAGCGGTTGACTATGGTGCTGCTACGCCAGTCATTGGGTATGACTCCATTATGAAACACCTGGTTTACAATGCGGGTGGCTAGCATCTCAGCAGTGATTCCTGATGGGCCGGGGGCTTTACCTAGTTTCATACCCTTAATTGCCTTAACTACATGGGAGCTGTCTATTCGGATAGCTGGTCCCTCTACTGGGTCAACATTTGGCAGGCTCTCCTCCTCCCATTCATTCTCCACATTCAGCAGTCTTTCATAATGGCTTCTCCAAGCCTCTTTCTTTTCACCATCATCCATGCGGACACATTTCTCTCCTGTAACATCACTATTTTCTCTCACACACTGTCTGGCAATCTGAAATACCTCAGTTCTTTGGTCCTCACATCGCTGGACATTGGCAAACTTCTTCTTTTCTGCTACATCTTTGGCTATGTATACCTGCTGCCCAGCCTCCCTTTTGGCTACCTGGTACAGTTTCCTGCTACCCTCAACCCTCCAGGATTTCCAGGCCTGTTTCTTTGCACTAATGGCTTTGTCTACTGCACTATTCCACCACCACGTAACTCTAGGTCTGGAATGGACTTTGTACCATCCACAGACTTGGTCTGTGGCACTCAGCAAGCTGTCCTGTTGGAATTCATATATATATACACACACATACATAAATATAAAATTTCTTTTTCAGAATGAAATAAAAATCCAAGGCTGTAAAGCTAGAACATTTATAAATAAGTCTTACAGCTGTTTCCAGGATACTTTTTATATCCCTTCATCAGAGACGGTGTGAGAAAATGGTTAAGAAATAGTTAATTTATATATTTAACTTAATATCTTCACAGACTTGGATTTTTATCTCATTCTGCAAAAAAAATGTTTTTAAATACACACATGCTGATATATGACCTACATTGGACACCTTATTTGCATAATCACTGATCCTAGAGCTTAACTATCGTCTGTCAATAGCACTTACTCAGCATTACCTGACACCTTTGGGTCTTATTGACACCATTACCTCTCATAACCTCTATACATACATAGATACATATATACATACATATATATGTTTATACATATACATACGTACATATATATATACGTACACACACATATATATATATGTACATACATATATATACATACATATATATACATATCTATATCTATAAATACACACACACACATATATATACATACATATATATATATATACATATATATATAAATATATACATACATATATATATATATACACACACACACACACACATATACATATATATATATATATATATATATTATATATATATATATCATCATCATCATATATATATATAACAGGAAGCTTTATGAAAATAAACAAAAGACGAAGGCAGGTGGAATACAAACAAACAATTGTATTAGTATGGCGCTCAGGAATATAAATAAAACAAGTCTTTTACGTTTCGAGCCTTCAACAGAAAGATACACAGAAAAGAAACAAGGAGAGAAAAAAAATGCGTGCAGAAGCTAGCGAATCAACATGGCGATTTATATATATATATCATCATCATCATCATCATCATCATCATCGTTTAACGTCCATTTTCCGCGCTAGCACGGGTTGGACGGTTTCGACCGGGGTCTGGGGAGCTCGGGACTGCCCCAGGCTCCAGTCTAGTCTGGCAGTGTTTCTACAGCTGGATGCCCTTCCTAACGCCAACCACTCCGCGAGTGTAGTGGGTGTTTTTTACGTGCCACCTGCACAGGTGCCAGAGGGGTCTGGCATCGGCCACGTTCGGATGGTGCTTTTTATGGGGGGGGGGTGCAGAAATATAGGGGAGCACCAGTGGGAGGGGTGGTTCAGAGGACAGGTTCTAGGCAAGTAGAACGTAGGAAATCGAGAGAGGGGTAATGCATGGTGAAATAGCGTATTGAAGAGGGGTGTTCAAAGAGTAGACACCTATAATGGTGGTGGGGGGGGTGCAGAAATATAGGGGAGCACCAGTGGGAGGGGTGTTCTGAGGACAGGTTCTAGGCAAGTAGAACGTAGGATATCGAGAGAGGGGTAATGCATGGTGAAATAGCGTATTGAAGAGGGGGGTTCAAAGAGTAGACACCTATAATGGTGGTGGGGGGTGCAGAATATAGGGGAGCACCAGTGGGAGGGGTGGTTCAGAGGACAGGTTCTAGGCAAGTAGAACGTAGGATATCGAAAGAGGGGTAATGCATGGTGAAATAGCGTATTGAAGAGGGGGGTTCAAAGAGTAGACACCTATAATGGTGGTGGTGGGGGGTGCAGAAATATAGGGGAGCACCAGTGGGAGGGGTGGTTCAGAGGACAGGTTCTAGACAAGTAGAACGTAGGATATCGAGAGAGGGGTAATGCATGGTGAAATAGCGTATTGAAGAGGGGGGTTCAAAGAGTAGACACCTATAATGGTGGTGGGAGAAACGACATCCGGTATAGTTGGAGCAAAATAGAGATATCCGGTATTGGTGGTGGTGGTGGTGGTGGTGCTGGTGGGTAGGGCGGGCGCGCCGCGAAGAATCGGCGGCCAATTCGATCAGCCCTGTAAGGGAGATAGATCTTAAATATCTATAACGATAACTAATGAATTATACAGAATATGCAAAAACGAGGCGAGGCTGAAATAGTAAACAGAGTGGCGACTAGGGGGCTCAGAATAATGATACATAATAAATAATAATAAATAGAGATACGGGGTGAATTAAAGTTCAAAGATTTCTTATCTTGGGATCACTTCGTTTACGGACAGACTTGGCAAAAGGAATTCGGAATCAAGAATGAGGCAGGTTACTATATACATATATATATACATACATATATATACACACACACACACATATATATATATATACATACATACACACACACACATACACACATATATATACACATACATATCTATATATGTACATACTTAAATATACATATATATGCATACATCATTATCAACGTTTTACACCCATTTTCCGTGCTAGCACGGGTTGGACGGTTCGACCAGAGTCTGGGAAGCCAGGAGGCTGCACCAGGCTCCAGTTTGATCTGGCAGTATTTCTACAGCTGGATGTCCTTCCTAACGCCAACCACTCCGTGAGTGTAGTGGGTGCTTTTTACGTGCCACCGACACAGGTGTCAGGGGAGGCTGGCAGCGGCCATGATTGGTTGGTGCTTTTTACATGTCACCGGCACAGAAGACAGTCAAGGCGGCGCTGGCATTGACCACGTTTGGATGGTGCATTTTACGTGCCACCGGCACAGGTATCCCAACTACAATTTCCATTTGATATTTATTTTGATGTTGATGTTGATGTACTTGACTCAATAGGTCTCCTCATGCACAGCAGGTCATGTGCCACCGGCACAGAAGACAGCCAAGGCAGTGCTGGCATTGGCCATGTTCCGATGGTGCTCTTTACATGCCGCTAGCACAGGTATCATAACTACAAATTCCATTTGATATTTATTTTGATATTGATGTACTTGACTCAATAGGTCTCCTCAAGCACAGCAGGTCGTTCTGCAATCTAAGGTACTTTGGTTGGGCTGGGACTATGCGAAACTGGTGCAGGAAGCAGCCCGGGTCTTTGCAGTCACAGCATATCTCCAGAGATCTCGGTCTTTCATCATTGCCTCTGTGAGGCCCAACATTCGAAGGTCATGCTTGACTACCTCAACCCATGTCTTCCTAGGTCTACCTCTCCCCCTGATACCTTCAACTGTTTGGAAGTGTTACTTCTTCACACATCTCTCCTCATCCATCCGCAGTACATGACCATACCAGTCCAAACGTCTCTCTTGCACACCACATCTGATGCTTCTTATGTCCAGCATTTCTCTCAGGGAGCTTACACACTGTCGTGTGTGCACACTGACATTACACATCCAGCGGATCATGCTAGCTTCATTTCTTTCAAGTCTTCGCATGTCCTCTGCAGTCACAGCCCATGTTTCACTACCATGAAGCATGGCAGTTCACACACATGCATTATACAATCTACCTTTCACTCTGAGCGAGAGACCCTTTGTCACCAGTAGGGGTAGGAGCTTTCTAAACTTTGCCCAGGCTATTCGTATTCTAGTGGTGACACTCTCTGAGCATCCACCTCCACTACTAACTTGGTCACCTAGGTAGTGGAAACTATCAACTACTTTTAGTTTCTTCCCCTGGAGTATGATGGAATCTGTTTTCTGAGTATCTGTGGTGTTTATTGCACCCGAGCATCTGCCACATACAAAAGCTATCTTCCCAGTTAGCCTTCCTTTGATATTACTGCACCTCTTATATGTCCATAGCTTACACTGGGTACATCTAATAGGGTTTCTACCTACACCTTTCCTACAGATCGAGCAGGGCCACCTGCCTGAGGGTATGTGTAAGGAGTTCACCTTTCTGCTTACTATAACTTTGATCTTTGCTACATTTACTATAAGGCCCTTTGATTCTAAACCTTGCTTCCACACCCGAAATTTCGTTTCAATTCCGGAAGTGATTCTGCTATGAGGGCCAGGTCATCAGCATAGAGAAGCTCCCAGGGGCAATCCGTCATACATACATATATACATATATATATATATATATATATATATATATATACACAACCTATATATATATATATATATATATATATATATATACACACAACCTTAAACGTACAAGGGTAAACAAGAGAGAAAAAGATAGGCAGAAACAAGGAAAATGCCCCTTATACTTGAATGCTAGGCAAATATTCTTTTAAAATACTTTTCATTTAATTATTCCAAAATTTAATTGTTTTTCATACTTGGAACTGAAAAAGTCTCAATGACTGAAACTGGTACTAGAATGGTCTTTATGATAAAATTATTTTAGCAATTTCTACCTTTAATACATAGATATATATATATAGATATAGATACATAAATATATGCATACATATATATATATATATATATATATATATATATATATATATAGATACGTTTAAATATTTGTTGTGCAAGATTTTTTATGTGAAGTCGTGTGTTGAAACAGATATTGTTATATTTCGGAATGGTCATTTTGCCAGTTTAGCCAATAAAAACACACGCACTTTGCTTCAGTGTTATTTATTTTTTACATTAATCTTAATCTTATTTCGGCCAGAGTTCTTTCGTCACACTCCTGTGACCGCATCAGTGGTCCTTTGTTTTCTTCTTTCTCATTTGTGTCTCTCCTTACTAACCATCAGCCATTTTGTATTTCTATTGTATGTCTTCATTTGCGCATGCTTATATCTCTATGTGCGTTTATGTTTATTTAGTGTGTGTATGTAGGGGGATGCCTGTAATATTTGTATCTTCTGTTTATATATGTTCATGTAATTTGTAATTTTATATGTTCATGTAATTTGTATGTTGTTTTTTGATTTTTGTTTTTGTTGTTTTTGTTTATTCTTATTTTGTTCATGTGTTTACATCCACCTATTATTATCATTACATATGCTTGTATGTATGTATGTATGTATGTATGTATGTATGTATGTATGTATAACAACAATACTAGTAATAATAATAATAAATTGAATCGAAAAAGAAAAAGAAAATAAATATATATATATATATACATATATATGTAGGTCCCGGGTTGAGTCGGGGTTAACCACAGTAAATAAGGTACTCAATACATAGCAGAGTAAATTAATTTATTTTAAAGAAGGAGCTTCTACAGGACTAGAACTGTTTCATTCAAAAGAAATCATCAGGAAGTTAGGTGACAAGAATAGTTTTGGCATTTATACATTTAGGCAGGTTTAAAGGGGTGGTGGTGGGGAACTTTTTGGGGTAGGCATGGCGCAAACTATCATTCTTAGGGGAGTGGTCAAAGTAATCAGTGATAAAGTAGATAAAAGAATAAACAGAATAATAGAGTTTTAGGTAAATAAGGAGACTCTCACTTATACATATATATATACATGTATACATACACACACACACACACACATATATATATATATATATATATTATATATATATACATACATATATATATATACACACATACATACACATACTCACATACATCCATATACACATGTACATATGCACCCATTTACATACATCTACGTACACACCCATACCCATGCTCATACATACACACATATATCTACACACATATATATATAAATAAATATAAAAGAGGATATACACCCCCATACACACATGCTCACATATCTATATATATATATACACACATACATACACACACTTATATATATATATATATAATATATATATACATACATATATACATACACATACATATGCATATACATACACACACATTTCTTCCCTTATTTTAATTTTATTTTTATTTTTAATTTTAATTTTAATTTTTATTTTGACCTCGACCAACCAGGCCAGCACTGAAGTAAGGTCCTCCCTAGGGAGCTAGCCTAGCTGGCCTAAAGAAACCATTTATTGCCCCTCTCCCTTCCTTTCTATCTTTCTTCCCACTGATACGAACACAAACACTCACACACGCACACACACTCACACGCACACTCATACACATGCACAAACGCACGTGTTATATTCATACATACATAAGTGTACCGACTTTCACATAAACGTACACATAACTATGTACACACAAAACCACATATATAAATGTACTTCAGTACACATAAACACACATTAACATCTGCCCGCATATATAGACACATATGCCTATATACAGACATTTGTGCATATAAACATACATACGCATCCATACACCTTTAAGTACATATTAGCACACATGCACGCATACACGTGTACATAAAAGCATACCTACATATATCTACCTACACAGATACATATACATACTTGCACGTATATACACATACGTACACATCATCATCATCATCATCATCATTTAACGTCCGCTTTCCATGCTAGCATGGGTTGGACGGTTCAACTGGGGTCTGGGGAGCCCGAAAGCTGCACCAGTCCAGTCAGATCTGGCAGTGTTTCTACAGCTGGATGCCCTTCCCAACGCCAACCACTCCGAGAGTGTAGTGGGTGATTTTATGTGCCACCGACACAGGTGCCAGACGAGGCTGACAAACGGCCACGCTCGGATGGTGTTTTTTTATGTGCCACCGACACAGGTGCCAGACGAGGCTGGCAGACGGCCACGCTCGGATGGTGTTTTTATGTGCCACCGACACAGGTGCCAGATGAGGCTGGCAGACGGCCACGCTCGGATGGTGTTTTTATGTGCCACCGACACAGGTGCCAGACGAGGCTGGCAGACGGCCACGCTCGGATGGTGTTTTTATGTGCCACCGACACAGGTGCCAGATGAGGCTGGCAAACGGCCACGATCGGATGGTGCTTGTTACGTGCCCACAGCACGGAGGCCAGTCGATGCGGTACTGGCTACGGCCACGTTCGGATGGTTTTCTTATGTGCCACGTGCCACCGGCACTGGTACCACAAAGATACAAATTCCATTGATGTTCATCTATTTTGATTTGTTTTGATTTGATTTGATTTTCACTTGCCTCAACAGGTCTTCACAAGTGTCACAAGAAGGAAGGTATGCACAGGTGGACTGACTACGTCCCAGGTAGGGGCCATGGGTTATGGCCTGACTAGTCTTGCCGGGTCTTCGGATGGTGTTTTTATGTGCCACCGACACAGGTGCTAGATGAGGCTGGCGAACGGCCACGATCGGATGGTGTTTGTCATGTGCCCACCGCACTGACTACGGCACTGATGGATTTCTTGTGTGCCACAGGCACTGGTACCACAAGATACAAATTCCATTGATGTTCATCTATTTTGTCTATTTTGATTTGATTTGATTTGATTTTCACTTGCCTCAACCGGTCTTCACAAGTGTCACAAGAAGGAAGGAAGGTATGCACAGGTGGACTGACTAGTCTTGCCGGGTCTTCGGAAGGTGTTTTTATGTGCCACCGACACAGGTGCCAGATGAGGCTGGCGAACGGCCATGATCGGATGGTGTTTGTTACGTGCCCACAGCACGGAGGCCGGTCGATGCGGAACTGGCTACGGCCACGTTCGGATGATTCTCATGTGTGCCACCGGCACTGGTACCACAAAGTGTGTGCCACCGGCACTGGTACCACAAAGATACAGATACCATTGATGTTCATCTATTTTGATTTGTTTTGATTTGATTTTCACTTGCCTCAACAGGTCTTCACAAGTGTCACAAGAAGGAAGGTATGCACAGGTGGACTGACTACGTCCCAGGTAGGGGCCATGGGTTATGGCCTGACTAGTCTTGCCGGGTCTTCGGATGGTGTTTTTATGTGCCACCGACACAGGTGCTAGATGAGGCTGGCGAACGGCCACGATCGGATGGCCAGTGATGCGGTACTGACTACGGCCACGTTCGGATGGATTCTTGTGTGCCACCGGCACTGGTACCACAAGCGGTACTGACTACGGCCACGTTCGGATGGATTCTTGTGTGCCACTGGCACTGGTACCACAAGGATACAAATTCCATTGATGTTCATCTATTTTGATTTGTTTTGATTTGATTTGATTTTCACTTGCCTCAGCAGGTCTTCACAAGTCGGAGGTATGTACAGGTGGACTGACTACGTCCCAGGTAGGGCCCACGGGTTATGACCTGACTAGTCTTGCCGGGTCTTCGGATGGTGTTTTTATGTGCCACCATGTTCCCACAGCACGGAGGCCAGTCGATGCAGTACTGGCTACGGCCACGTTCGGATGGTTTTCTTGTGTGCCACAGGCACTGGTACCACAAAGATACAAATTCCATTGATGTTCATCTATTTTGATTGATTTTCACTTGCCTCAGCAGGTCTTCACAAGTGTCACAAGAAGGAAGGTATGCACAGGTGGATCGACTACGTCCCAGGTAGGGGCCACGGGATATGGCCTGACTAGTCCTGCCGGGTCCTCTCATGCACAGCACACTTCCATAGGACTCGGTCTTCAGTCATTTCCTTGGTGAGACCTAAAGTTCGAAGGTCGTGCTTCACCACCTCGTCCCAGGTTTTCCTGGGTCTACCTCTTCCACAGGTTCCCTCAACTGCTAGGTTGTAGCACTTTTGCACACAACTATCTTCAGCCATTCTCGTCACATGACCATACCAGCGCAGCCGTCTCTCTTGCACACCACAACTGACACTTCTTAGGTTCAACTTTTCTCTCAAAGTACTTACACTCTGTCGATTATGAACACTGACATTACACATCCATCGGAGCATACTGGCTTCATTTCTTGCAAGCTTACGCATATCCTCAGCTGTCACGGCCCATGTTTCACTGCCATGTAGCATGGCTGTACGTACACACGCATCATATAGTCTGCCTTTTACTCTTAGCGAGAGACCTTTTGTCACCAGCAGGGGTAAGAGCTCTCTAAACTTTGCCCAGGCTATTCTTACTCTAGCAGTTACACTTTCAGCACACCCACCCCCGCTACTGACTTGGTCTCCTAGGTAGCGGAAGCTATCAACTACTTCTAGTTTGTCTCCCTGGAACGTGGTAGAAGTTGGACTCTGCACATTTCCAGTGTTTATTTCCCCTGAGCATCTGCCACAGACAAAAACTATTTTCTTAGTTAGCCTTCCTTTGACATTGCTGCACCTCTTATGTGTCCATAGCTTACACTTGGTGCACCTTATAGAGTTTCTACCTACACCTTTTTTACAGATCGAGCAGGGCCATCTACCTGAAGTCGTTTGTGGTTGGTCCACCTTCCTACTTATTAGGACTTTGGTTTTGGCTAGGTTGATTCTAAGGCCCTTCGATTCTAATCCTTGTTTCCACACCTGAAACTTCTCCTCCAGTTCTGATAGTGACTCAGCAATTAGAGCAAGGTCATCAGCATAGGAGCTCCCAGGGGCATCCTGTCTTAAATTCTTCCGTTATTGCCTGGAGGACTATGATAAATAGGAGGGGGCTGAGGACTGAACCTTGGTGGACCCCAACCTCTACCCGGAATTCTTCACTGTACTCGTTGCCAACCCTCACCTTACTAGCTGCGTCTCTGTACATGGCTCGCACAGCTCTCACTAACCATTCATCTATCCCTAGTTTCCTCATTGACCACCAGATAAGGGATCGGGGGACCCTGTCAAAGGCTTTCTCTAAGTCAACAAAAGCCAGGTACAAGGGCTTACCTTTGGCTAGGTATTTCTCCTGCAGCTGTCTTACCAGGAATATAGCATCAGTAGTACTTTTCCCTGGCACGAACCAAACTGCATATCATCTAAGCTAACTCTCTCTCTAATTAACTGGGCTATAACCCTCTCCGTAACCTTCATTACCTGATCCAACAGCTTGATGCCCCTGTAGTTATTTGTATCTAGGGCATCGCCTTTACCTTTGTAGCAGTTGACTATTATGCTGCTACACCAGTCATTGGGTATGACTCCTTTGTGTATCACCTGGTTAACTATACGGGTGACTATGCTATAGCCGACACTACCAGATATTTTGAGCATCTCTGCAGTAATTCCTGATGGGCCTGGGGCTTTCCCTGTCTTCATGCTTCTAATTGCCTTAGCTACCACGGAACTATCAACTCGGATAGCTGGTCCCTCTGTTGGGTCAACATTCAGCAGACTCTCTTTATCCCATTCATTTTCCTCATTCAGCAACCTTTCATAGTGGCGTCTCCAAGCTTCTCTCTTTGCATCCTCATTTAACGCAAGTGAACCATCCTCCATGCGAACACATTTCTCTCCTACCACATCTCGATTCTCTCTCACACACTGTCTTGCAACACGAAATACCTCAAGTCTTTCATCCTCACGGCGCAGGACATTGGCAAATTTTCTTTTATCTGCTTCCCCTCTGGCTAGATAGACCTGTCTCCTAGCTTCCCTTCTGGCAGTCTGATACACTTCCCTGCTACCACCGTTCTTCCAGGCCTTCCAAGCCTGTTTCTTTTGTCTAATAGCCCTATCAACAATATTGTTCCACCACCATGTTATTTTGGGTCTTAAGGGGACTTTGCACCAGCCACAGATCTGGTCAGCGGCTTTCAGCAGGTTGTCCCTCAGAAACGTCCAGTTGTCTTCTACCCCATGTGTAGCTATACCCCCTTCCACTTCATCAAAGGCTTCAAGTAACATATCTCTAAATCTCTGTCCATTCGCAGGGTCTTTAAGCTTCCAGACCTTTCTTCTCCATGTTGGTCGTCTTCTAGTCGCCCTCTTAGTCCTGATCCTAAAGTCACTAACTACCAGTCTATGTTGTGGGGTGCATTCTTCGCCCGGGGAGGTTTTGGCATTTATAAGCAGCCATCTTTCCCTTTTTCTGGCGAGGATGTAGTCGATTTGGCTAGCATGCCGGCCCGATCGGTAGGTGACCAGGTGGCTTGTTGGTTTCCTGAAGTTAGTGTTGCAGATCATAAGACTATTCGCATCGCAGAACTCCAGCAGCCTGGTTCCCTCCTCGTTGCGGGAACCATAACCGTAGCCTCCATGCACGCCATGGAAGCCCCCAGCATGTCGTCCAACATGCCCATTGAAATCACCAGCCACAAAGAGAAGGTCCCTGTCGTTCGTCAATGAGGTGGTCTGCAGTAGGGTGTCATAGAAACTGTCTTTCTGTCCATCGGGTAGCCCTTGCTGAGGGGCATAGGCCGATATAATGGTTGCTAATCTATGATGAAGCACTATTCTAATCTTAAGTATTCTGTCACTTACTCTGATTACCTCAATTACTCTATCTATCCATTTCTCAGTGATAAGTATACCCACACCACCCCGTCAGTGTTCCCTGCCCAGAAAATCTTGTACCTGTGTTCCTTGCCTGTGAGGAACCTAGCAGATCCTCCTCTCCACCTTATTTCTTGCATACAACATACGTCAACACGTCTCCGTTCAAGCATCTCGACTATCTCGCCAGACCTACCTTTCAGTGTGCCAGCGTTGAGGGTGCCCACCCTGAGGAGGTTGAAGGAATTGACCCGAGAGGCCCAGGGACGGGGAGCAGTGCCGTCATGTACCTGAAAAGAAGAAGAAAACTCGCATTTGGCAGAATTCATAAGCAAAGCAATGAACTTAAGTTCAACCTGTTACACTGCACTAACATGTTTTTGCGCCGTATGGTCACCACCATATATAGAAGGGGGGGGTATTGGTTTAAGGCCTTTAGGTGTTCATGGAAGAAAAGCAAAGGAAGGCAAGGTGAGATAAGGACTTCCGGTACTGGTGGTGGGGGCGGGAGGGCGGGCACTGCGCACTGGGAGAAGACGAGATTTAGGCGGCAGTAAGAAAGGCAAGATTTGAGATGGAAAGGTTTGCGGTCGTGTGCATAATTTTCTATGAGTGTAAGTTGGGAAAGATGGGTTAGAGAATTAAACGACAGAAAGACCAGATTTGAGACGAGATTTTTTTTGCGGTCGTGTGAATAAGTTTTTGTGAGCGAAGTTTATAT
>NC_043014.1:24580615-24588115 GCF_006345805.1 Octopus sinensis | reverse complement strand
TATAAGAACGTATGTAAAGAATCCCGTACTCATGTCAATACGCGCACGCACACACGGCTGTGTGTCCGTATGTGCGTGCACATATACACTCATATACACACACAGAGACACACGCGCACATGGGTATAGCTATAAGATATCGAAGTATGCATGTACATATATGCGCGTGCATATGTATGTATGCGTATACACACGTACGTGGACGCTCGTATATTCAAAAGGTGGATCCATAGGTAAGTAAATAAACATATATAGAGGTGTAAAGCGATAATTTAGGGGTAAGAATGAGGGTAAGGGTAAGATTAGAAATAAAAAATACAGTATAAAATAAGAAATACAATGTAATAGTTAGAAATGAAGTATAAGAATTATAAAAATTATAAGAGTTAAGGTAAGGATGAAAATGAAAATGAGAATAAATGGAAGTAGAATAAAAGTAAAAATAAAATTAAAAATAAAAATAAAAATAAATGGAAGTAGGATAAAAGTAAAAATAAAAGTAAAAAAAAATAAAAATAAAATAAGATAAAAATATAATTTTGTAAAGTTTAACATGAGATGAAGGTGGTTGAAAGCTAGAGGTGTGTGTTAAACGTAGGGGCGGGCGGGGGGAACTGAAAATTGGAAGGGTGGGAAGTGGAGTTTGGCGGTGTGCGTTCAACATCTGAGTTAGAAATGTGAAAGGGTATAGATATAGGGGATTAAAGAGACTACATAGGGAGGATATGGGCGTAGGAGAAGAAATATTTAGGGAAAAGAAGTCACATATTGGAGACAAAATTTGTATATATAGGGGGAAAATGCAGGGAACCCTATATGCACGTACACACACCCACACACACACGCACATGTACATATATATGTATATGTACACATACGTACACGTATGTGCACATACATACGCACACACACACACATACACATATACACACACATATAGGAAAGTGGGATGTGCTGGAGCCGACAGGTTGCACCGGGTGGGAGGAAATTGCATGGGGGAGTTGGTATAAGACCTAAGCATTGTAGTATTTGAAATATTAATAAGTTTATGTATACAGGATGGTTTGAACTCTGACCTTTTGTTAATAAGATTGTGTTTGTCTTTGAATTTCAAGATGTTAAGGAGTTCTACACAGCATAGTTGGCATCCTGCTCTATTATTTAAATAAGGTGCAGCTGATCCGATGATGGACCATCTGAGTTTGAAGCCTATGCATTTGTCTTTTAATTCCCAAATTCTTTTAGAGAGGGAGGTGCTGTTAGCCTTATGTCTGTGTCTCAGCAAGGACCGGTGGTTGTAGTATCTGGATTTCCAGGAGGTTGAGCAACCAATATAGGTGAGTGTGTTAAACTGAGTACTCACCTCACATGAGTATATTACGTTTTTCGCCCTACATGCGCCCTGCAGCGGGCACTCTGATGCACATCTGCAGTTGCATTGCATTGCATTGTTCGGTCGTGTGCTGCTAATCCCAGGCGGAGGTGTTGCAATACGAGTGGGGGCGTTGGTATCCTCCTGGTTGTTGATGGGTGTAGTATTTCCTCTGTTGTGTTGGCGGGTGTTATTACTAACTGTTTGGGTAGTATGGCTGCCAGTCTGGTTATATTGTCTACTGTCTGGATGAGGGGGGTTCTGTTGGTCGCTATGGTTTGCTCTTGATCTAGCTGTTCTAATATTAATATAGTTATGTTTAGCTATGAGGCAGCTCATGTTGGGCAGGGTAGAGTAGGAAATCCTAATAGTTTTGTTGGAGAAGATACTTCTATACTTGTGGGTGGGTGGGAAGTTGTTGGAAATTATAGAGAATATTCTCTTGCATAACTTACCCCTAACTGCTAAGTTGAAAGGTATGTTGAACCATATATATTTGCGTAATCTACTATTATCCCTTCTGTTTCTCCTAATAGGATCTATATTGCTCTCGTCGGGAGGTTACTATTGTGTGCTGTTCTATTAGTTCGCCTATTTCCTATACGTTGTTTGGAGTTTAAATTAGAATTATCGCTAGTGTGAGTTGAGTGCTGAGTTCGATTATAATTGGGAGTCTTATGGCCGACGGACGCTCCCGGGTGGTCTACATATGATATTCTCTGGTTATACCCGGCACTATAGAGAGCCTGGTTGTAGTGTTGTGCATGATTATTGAAAATTTCTCTATTAGAGGATAGTTTTGTCAGTCTGTCTGAGATGGCTTGGACCGTGGTGCTAATTATACAGGGTGGATGGTTGGAAGAGGTATGGATGTATTTGGTAGTTTCTTCTGGTTTCCTATACGGGTAGTGAAGGTGCTTATTCAAATCTAACGTAACATCTAAGAAGTTTACTATTTTAGTATTGGTCATAATTCTAGTTTAAGATTGAAGGATTTGAAAAAAAGCCTGATCTTTTTCCTAATTCTTTCTAGTTTACTCCTATTGTTGGTGGGGTATATGAAGAGAGCGTCGTCTCTGTATAGACCCCCCTGAAGATCCGGTACCTCGGAGAAAAGCTTCTTGAGCAAGTAGGCCCCGACCAAGTCAGTCACCTGAGCTGAATCGCTCGAGCCCATAGCCACATCGAAATTGTCGGGGGTATCGGATCTGGTCCAGAGTCTACCATCGAATTCTATTATGGTTTTTCTAGCTAATAGAATTATGTCAATTTTTTCTGTCTATGAGTGAAAGGTTGCGGGCAAAAATAAGGGATTTGTTAAGTAAGATGGGGGATATACTGGCGTAGTAGCTAGCTATGTCGAATTGGATGAATGAGTAGTCGGGCCTATTGGTGATAGTGTTAAACCATTCTAGCACATCGTTGGTGTTAATCCATAGTTGGAGTGGGATGTGGGGTTTGATGTGTGGGATCACCCTGTCCAGGATGGTCTTGCTAAGTCTGCCGATATCCGATTTAGTCGGACAGATTAATCGTACTCCTACACTATCTGGGAAGTCTTTATTATGGTCTTTAATAGTAATTTTGGGTACTTGTGGTTTAATAGGTTCTGTTCTGTCCAGGAGGTCTAATTTGCTCATAACTTCCTTGATTTTGTAGTTAATTTCCTTAAAGTTAAATCAAATATCAATTACCAGATTATAGTCAATCACATACTTTATTAAACCACCAGGTTTTATTTGTACGTATGAGTGCGCAGATATATATTTAAATATGTATATATGTGTGTGCGAATGTTCCCTGATACGGTATATGAGAGTGTATTAATATTTATGAGTATATGCGGATGCGCATGTGAGTGTGTGTGTTAGTGTATAGACACTGCTGCCTGTACTGATTTGTCTATCAGCCATGCGATGACAGACATACACTCTGCAATCTAGTGAATGTGTAGGGATGTGTCGGGGTGTATTCATGTGTGTGTGGGTTTTTATGTGGACGTGTGGGTTTAGGGTTGGATGTGGATGTTTTTCCTGTGCGGTGTGGTAGAGGTCAGGCGGCTCTCAATGAACCAACCGTGAGTAAGACAATGATAATTTAAATTCAAATCCAATAGTGTATTTATGTCATAAGGAAAATTACTAACTGGAATCCGGACATACATATGTGCCACTTTGGATCCTATGTAAGCGTTATTAATAATATTATGAATGATAATAATGGTAGCATTAATGGTATTGACAACGATAATGATGTTAACTTTAATGTCACTTTGGAAATTAGTAGGAAGTAATATAATGTACTATTGACTGTTTATTTGCATCTAGGTACTAATATGTGTATGTTTATTATCACAATATTAAGTTGAAAAACTGAAACATTGAATGTGGAACATATATATGTTTACTAATTTATATTATTTATTTACATCATTATGTATATGTATATTTTTATATGTATAGGAGTGTGAGTATATGCACTCATATGTATATGTATATCTCCGAAGAGGCCTTATGATATTTTTGTAAATGTCTCATTTATATCTATATATTGACCTACCATAAAAGGCTAATATTGGTAAAATGAGACATACTTATCTACATGGCCGAAACAGCTGTAAGATGTAATCTATACTTATATTTATATTTACTTATATTTATATTCTCTTTTTTATATATATTCTACTTATTATACAACATTACTCTTTTATGTACACTTTTTTATGTACATTCCTTCATGTACACTGATTTGTTCTGCTTTTTTATATTTAACCCTACAGTCTCTTATGTGGTGGTTTAATAAAGTATGTGATTGAATATTATCAGGTAATTGATATTTGATTTAGATGTATTTCTCCATTTTCTTATCTTGTATATATTTATATATATACTTAAACTTCTTCTTATTCCTTTTTGCCCCTCGTGGAGTATAGCGCCTCAACAGTTGTTTTTCACTTTTTGTGGTCATTGGCATATTTCTTGGCTGCTTCCCATGTCAGGCCAGTGGACTTGAGCTCGTCCAAAATGCTCCTCTTCCATGTCTGCCCCGGGCATCCTCGCTTCCTTTTCCCCCATGGGTTCCAGTCAAGTGCTTGTAATGTCATATTTGAGGGTTCTTTCTGTAGTGTTTGTCTGATCCATCTCCATTTCCTACATGTAATCTGAACATGTATGGGCTCCTGGTTGGCCCTTTCCCAAAGGTTGGTGTTTGGCACTCTGTCAAACCACTTTAGGTGGGGGATCTGCCAGAGACATTTGTTGATGAAGGTCTGGATCTTCTTGTAGTTGCTGCAGGTGGCTCTCCATGTTTCAGAGCCATACAAAAGCACAGATTTTACATTTGAACCAAATAAGCAGAGTTTAGTTCGAGTTGAGATGGCAGTGGACTTCCATACTGGCCGAAGAATAGCGAAGGCTTGCCAAGCCTTCTTGGTTCTTTTATTCATTTCAGCCATGCGGCCATGGTCATGCTGGAGCATCACCACGGTCTTTCTAACCTTCTCAGTCTGGGTGTTTCACATCACCATTCCTGTATGTGCCCTTTTCCCAGCTGTTGCTACACTTGATGTATAACTGAGTTTCATTCCACTGAACACATCTGCCCCTCATGTTGGGGTGTTGCTTAATTCTGGTATTATAGAGAGGAGGAGATGTCTTTGGTGACATCTGCTTCCACCTTATGCAAATTTCTAAATTTTTGTGACAGGTCATCAAAAGGCTGTGAGCCTTTGAACCATAGACTATTGCAATACCTGGCCCTGAATTTAGATGGAGTGGACAGTACCTTTGGTACAATAAAATGGCGGCCAGTTCTGGCATTGGTATAGCACTCAATGCCAAAGATAGGTACTAGCCCTTCTAGGATTTTCCATATCTGTCATGCCTTTGCTCCAAGGAGTAGAGCTTTAGCTTTCTCAGCCTATCGCTATAGTTCATCCACTGCACTGTTTCAATCTTTTTAGTGTAGTGGCATTGGACTGCTTGAAGCTATATGGTGACAATAACTGCTTCAAGCTATATGGTGACCATAACTGGATGGTTGAGAACAGTTTCTCCACGGGGTCAACATAATTTCTTGGTCTCTTGTCTTGAAGGACCTCAGTATCCATCCTGCCAGTTGTCTGCACTTTGTCTGCCATCTTGCTTATGTGCATATGAAATGATGCATCATTGCACATGCTGATCCCCAAGTCATTCACAGCCTGTGACTCTGGGATTGTACTGTATCGGCACTGAGTTTACATTGCAGTACTTGAAATTTTCCAGCATTAAACTGTATGTTCTTTATTTCGGCCTAATTGTATACTGAGTTCAGGTCCCACTGCAAGCTTCTGACATTCTCTTGGTTTTTCACTGCCTGCAATAATTTTGTCATTGGCATAGCTAATGACAATGGCAGGCCAAGTGACTGTGGGCATGTATATATATATATATATTTATAATGTTCAGAGAAGGAAAATTTTGACTTTACAACCTCGTTCATGTACTCCTGTTAATGCGTAGATTGTAACCCTAACCCCATATCCCACCCACCCCACTCGTTCTCTATTATCCATCTATTTCTTTATCATGTAAACATAGTTCCGATAGCTTCGTCTTCCTTGTTTGTCTTAAGATCATGTTAATCGTTATATTTTATATATTTTATTCCAGGTTATCATTTCATTATTTTCATTCTCTCTAAATTTGTTTAACCATAGTATAGAAGTGCAGAAGATGATGCTCTAGTCTAAACTTGCCCAAATTCCCTAAGAATATTCTTCTTCCTCATGTTGTATTTACTGCCTGACCACCTAACTCTGACCCTTCTGTCTATGCCCACTGTCTCTCTCTTCAATTTACCACTGCTGTTTCATTAAATTATATTTCCCAAAATCTCAAAAAATATTTTTCAATTCTATCACACGATTTCGGCATTTGCTGTTTCATTAATTTATGTTACACAAAATCCCTAAGAATATTTTTCTTCCTCGTGTTGTATTTACTGCCTGACCACCTAACTCTGACCCCTCTCTCTATGCTCACTGTCGCTCTCTTTGACTTACCACTGCTGTTTCATTAAATTATGTTTCCCAAAATCTCAAAAAATATTTTTCAATTCTATCTTACGACTTCAGCATTTGCTGTTTCATCACAGAGAATCCCTAAGAATATTCTTCTTCTTCCTCGTGTTGTATTTACTGCCTAACCCCGCCTTTCTCTCTTCGATTTCCCACCTGATACACCAACACTCCCTCCCCCACCCTAACTCTAAATAAACTAGTGTATGCTCTGTTTTTTTCCCCTTCTCGATTTTCAATTCCTCTGCTGATAGAATACGGATTTCAGATGTTCAGATAAGGAAAATTTTGACTTTACAACCTCATTCCTATACTCCTGTTAATGCGTAGATTGTAACCCTAACCCCATATCCCACCCCACCATTCGTTCTCTATTATCCATCTATTTCTTTATCATGTAAACATAGTTCCGATAGCTTCGTCTTCCTTGTTTGTCTTAAGATCATGAATATCTGTTAATCCTTATATTTTATTTATTTTATTTAACGTTATCATTTCGTTATTTTCATTCTCTCTAAATTTGTTTAACCACAGTATAGAAGTGCAGAAGATGATGTTCTAGTCTAAACTTGCTGGGTCGCGGTACTTCCGCCCTCACACCCCTTCCACCTTAACCGGAAGTTACTAACCTATATCTTCCTTGTCTACCTCCTGCGAACACTTCTAAAGGCCAAATGCCACCCCTACGTAGGGTTTATTTAATCATATAGCGCATAAAAATGGTGTAGTGTATGTAGGTTGTAGTCTAGTGTTTCTTTATGAATTCCGCCATATGCAAGCTTTCTTTTCAAGTACATGACACTGCTGTCCCTCATCCTATGGTCTCAGAGGCCCACACCTCCCACACCATCAGAGTTGGCACACTGAAAGGTAGGACTGGTGAGATTGTTGAGATGCTTGAACGGAGATGTGGAGATTTGTGCTGCATCCAAGAACTAAGGTGGAGAGAAGGTTCCGCTAGGTTCCTCACAGGCAAAGAACACAGGTACAAGATTTTCTGGGCAGGGAACACTGACAGGGTTGGGGTTGTGGGTATACTTCTTGTGGAGAAATGGGTTAATAAGGTAAT
>NC_043014.1:24563115-24575615 GCF_006345805.1 Octopus sinensis | reverse complement strand
TGGATGCCCTTCCTAACGCCAACCACTCCGTGAGTGTAGTGGGTGCTTTTTACGTGCCACCGGCACAGGTGCCAGAGTAGGCTGGCAGCGGCCACGATCGGTTGGTGCTTTTAATGTGCTACCAGCACGGAAGCCAGTCGAGGTGGCACTGGCATCGGCCATGTTCGGATGGTACTTTTTACGTGCCACCGGTACAGGTATCACAACTACTATTTCCATTGATATTTATTTCAATGTTCATGTACTTGACTCAATAGGTCTCCTCAAGCACAGCGGGTTATTCTGGAATTCAAGGTACTTTGAATGGGCAGGGGCTATGCGCAACTGGTGCAGGAAGCAGCCCGGGTCTTTGCAGTCACAGCATATCTCCAGAGATCTCGGTCCTTCGTCATTGCCTATGTGAGGCCCAACGCTCTGAGGTCATGCTTGACTACCTCATCCCATGTCTTCCTGGGTCTACCTCTCCCCCTGATACCGTCAACTGTTTGGGAGGGGCACTTCTTCACACATCTCTCCTCATTCATCCGCAGTACATGACCATACCATCGCTCTTGCACACCACATCTGATGCTTATGTCCAGTATTTCTCTCAGGGTGCTTACACTCTGTCGTGCACGCACACTGACATTACACATCCAGCGGATCATGTTAGCTTCATTTCTTTCAAGTCTACGCATGTCCTCTGCAGTCACAGCCCATGTTTCACTACCGTGAGGCATGGCAGTTCGCACACATGCATCATACAATCTACCTTTCACTCTGAGCGAGAGACCCTTTGTCACCAGTAGGAGTAGAAGCTTTCTAAACTTTGCCCAGGCTATTCGTATTCTAGTGGTGACACTCTCTGAGCATCCACCTCCACTACTAACTTGGTCACCTAGGTAGTGGAAACTATCAACTACTTCTAGTTTCTCCCCCTGGAGTGTGATGGAATCTGTTCTCTGAGTATCTGTGGTGGCTATTGTCCCTGTGCATCTGCTGCACATGAAAGCTATCTTATCAGTTAATTTCCCTTTGATGTTGCTGCACCTCTTATGCGTCCATAGCTTACACTGGGTACATCTTATGGAATTTCTACCTACACCTTTCCTACAGATCGAGCAGGGCCACCTGCCCGAGGGGGGGGGCTGAGTTCACCTTTCTGCTTACTATAACTTTGGTCTTTGCTACATTTACTCTAAGGCCCTTTGATTCTAAACCTTGCTTCCACACCCGAAATTTCGTTTCTAGTTCCGGTAGTGATTCGAATAGCTGGTCCCTCTACTAGGTCAACATTTGGCAGGCTCTCCTCCTCCCATTCATTCTCCACATTCAGCAGTCTTTCATAATGGCTTCTCCAAGCCTCTTTCTTTTCACCATCATTAAAAGCAAGTGCACCATCATCCATGCGGACACATTTCTCTCCTGTAACATCACTATTTTCTCTCACACACTGTCTAGCAATCCGAAATACCTCGGTTCTTTGGTCCTCACATCACTGGACATTGGCAAAGTTCTTCTTTTCTGCTACATCTTTGGCTATGTATACCAGCCGCCCAGCCTCCCTTTTGGCTACCTGGTACAGTTCCCTGCTACCCCCATTCCTCCAGGCTTTCCAGGCCTGTTTCTTTGCACTAATGGCTTTGTCTACTGTACTATTCCACCACCACGTAACTCTAGGTCTGGAAGGGACTTTGCACCATCCACAGACTTGGTCTGTGGCACTCAGCAAGCTGTCCCGTAGGAATTTCCAGCTACCTTCTATGTCCGACGTCTGTAGCTCCTCCTCCCTCTCATCAAGTTTCTTGATGAGCATGTCCCTAAATCTCTGATACATATATACATACATATATATATACATATATACACATATATACATATACATACATATATATACATATACATATATATATACATATACATATACATACATATATATACATATACATTCATACATATACATATACATTCATATATATATACATATATAAGTTCAGCAAAAATTTAGATTCAAATGAATATGGTACTTAATTTAGATGCACCAGAATTCTGTATGGTGTTATCCATAAAAATCCGTGGGGTGAGTATAATCAAAATAAGCAACAAGAATGACTCTGGTAGTTTGGTACGATCGTTTCATACTACATCATTTTATTAAATGTTGTAAGTATTGCAACAGTTTTAAAATGCTGAGCACTCATCAGCCAATTATAGAGGTTTTTCATTAATACAAAAATTTTCATATCAAGTGGCAACATTATAGAGAAGGTAGATATATAGACAAAGATGTGGATTTAAATTTTAAGAACATTTGAGGTAGTGGAGCCCATCAACTGACTGACAAAGATTCGGTTGTTCCAGACTACTGTAAGGTTCTGAGAGGGAAGAATAAGTGGAAGGAGACAATAAAGATTTTCTAATTATAGAAATGGGGTAAAGGGGATTTCAGAGCTCCATATAAGGAATTTATGTAGAAGACAGCATTGTCACTACTAAATGCCAATTACTACTATTTGATGAATAGATTCGGCATTAGGAGAAGTAGGTCAATGTCAAGTGGTCACATTAATGCAGAGACCGTGGTCACAGAGAATGCAGAGACCTTACAAACACTATGCACATCATCACAACAGTTGGTCAATAAGTTCCAAGTACTTTGATACGTTAGAATAAAGGAAAAAATATAAATCTAAAATTTATTCAATTTGGAGAAAAAGACTATCACTTATAATGAGTGGGCATAGTATTTATTAACTGGGGGAAAAAGCCTTATTAATCAAGTGAACCTATTATGGGTCAAAATATATACTAAGAAAAATGGTAGAGGGAAAATCAAAGAAAGAAGATATTCAAAGATTATAATAACAACAACAACAACAACAACAATAATAATAATAATAATAATAAGAGATGGGAACACCGGGGACGTTTAAGAATGGGAACACCGGGGATGTTTAAGAGATGGGAACACCGGGGACGTTTAAAAGATGGGAACACCGGGGACGTTTAAGAGATGGGAACACCGGGGACGTTTAAGAATGGGAACACAGGAGACGTTTAAGATGTAAGAACGATAAAACAGAGCTCCGAAATCTATCCACAAACATCGAAAACAAAGACATCGTATGGAGCCAAAAATTTACTAACAAAGGATTGGACTATATCCGAGTAAGTAATACTCATTGAAATTTATTACTATTTTCGAAACGAAATTATGTATTTTAACTCGATATCATCTCCACCTCTAACACAACACATGTAAACATGCGTGATACATTACAATCCATCAACACCAGATCATCCCCGACCCCAAACACCATGTACAAAAAAACTACGAAGAAATTAAATACCACCGATAATATTCAACCCATAACAATCGGGAAGTACGTACTTTAAACTTACAACACAAAATGTACGAAAAACTACATGTGCAAAACAATGTGACAACAGAAATGAACGGACCGGTACCCTATGAAAATGACGACCATCAAAATAATGGGCCGGACATTGTTCCTCATGTCCCGCAAATAAAACCCAAAAGACATAAATGGACACGTGAGGAATACATTTCTATCCTACATGCATACTTCATAGCAGTGCTCTACCCAAAAAATGAAAACACAATAACACATACATATAAAATATGGAAGGAAAATAACATAAATATAGACTTGGATACAGCAATAAACTAGCTAACGTACGAAGATACATTCTCAACGCAAAAAAAATATCAGAAATAGAAATAGAACATCTAAAAGAAAAAAATACACCAGGAAAATGTAGATAGAAGCCACACAGCAATGCCCAATAATATAAACACTGAAACAGTCAAACACGAAGACAAACGTAACATTCCCAACAAACACGATGTAAACAAAAAACAACAAACCCAGACCGTAAGGATGCATAATAATATACGACAAACAGCAAGCCAAAACACGACAAACAAATATATAAGAAAGAAAGCGACACAAATCTAAAACCTGGAAACAACGAAGGGGAGCCTAATGATTATGATAATATAAAAACTAAAATAATCAAAGAACTGAAAACCACAGAGCTCAAAATGGACCACCGACCATACCTCCCAAAAATCAAAATAGATGAAACAACAACACCAATTATAAACAACATAAACCTAGCCGTCACGGAACTAATAGCCACTGAAACAAAAAGCGATATCACTGAGCTAAATGACTTAGTATACGCAGCAGCCACTGCAGCCACAAAAGAAGCTGGATACTCACTCAAACCCATCCAAACAGGAGTACCACCACCCAAACAAACCCTGTGGATAAATAACATCCAAAACAAAATACAAAAAATGAGAAAAGATCTGTCGATTCTTAATGAAATCAGTAGACAATCAACGCTACTGAGCAACAAAAAGAAAACAAAAATACTCCGCAAATACAACATCACACAAAAAGATTTACCTGAGATAAAAGAAAAACTGAAGCAAGATATCCTTGCCAAAGCACAAAGGATCCGCCGATACGAGAAATGCCAGCGCTTCTTTGAACAAAACAAAAAGTTCAACTCCAACCCCAAAAAGTTCTACCAAGAACTTGGCAAAAATAAAATAGAAATCACTGCAGCACCAACGGCAGAAGAAGTGGAAGAATTCTGGAGAGAAATATGGTCGGCGAATGAACAACCAAAAAAAAGGAGTATTAAAACAACAAACTCAGCATCTGAGCAACTTTGGACCCCCATAACAACTGAAGAGGTCACCCAGGTACTGCAAAGACTAAGCAACTGGAAGGCACCTGGGCATGACAAGATCCCCAACTTCTGGTTGAAATATCTAACAGGAATGCACAAAAAACTGGCTGAAAATTTTAACAACATACTAGCAGAGCCAGAGACAATGCCTGAATGGCTCACGAAGGGGAAAACCATCTTAATTTCCAAATCAAATGAGACAGCAAAACCAGAAAACTACAGACCAATAACCTGTCTCCCTACAATGTACAAGGCATTTACTGCAGTGATATCGCAAAGGTTGAACAAGCACCTGGACGAAAACAACCTGTTTCCAGAAGAGCAGAAAGGATGCCGCAAAGGCTCATATGGCTGTAAAGATCAACTAATGATTAATAAAGCCATAACTGAAGACAGCCACAGAAAGAAGAAAGGCCTCAGTATGGCCTGGATCGACTACAAAAAGGCATTTGATAGCATCCCCCACACATGGATCCTCGAAACACTAGCCATTAACAAAGTAGCACCAACAATTATAAAATTCATAGGGCACTGTATGAATAAATGGCAAACAGTGCTACAGCTCCAAACAAAAGAGGGACTCATGAAAACCAAAGCCATCCCCATTAGAAGAGGAATATTCCAGGGAGACCCGCTCTCTCTACTCCTTTTCTGCTTGGCAGTCACCTCTATCTGATATGCTAAATAGAACTGGATGCGGATATAAATGTTACGGCAAAACGATCAGCCACCTTTTATATATGGATGACCTAAAACTATACGCTGCAAATGACAAACAGCTGGAAACACTATTAAAGACAGTTCATGGATTTACCAAAGAAATAGATATGAAATTTGGATTAGAAAAATGCGCCAAAGTAACCCTGAAAAGAGGAAAACTAGTTAAGAGTAGCAACATCACACTAGATAAAACCAATGAAATAAAAGAATTAGACCAAAACCAAACTTACAAATACTTAGGAATCCATGAACTAGATAAGACACAACACACACAAATGAAAGAGAAAATAAAAAAAGAATATTATAGACGAGTTAGATCAATACTAAAAACAGAGCTCAATGCTAAAAACAAGATAATAGGTATTAACACTTTAGCTGTCCTAGTTATAAGTTACAGCTACACTAAATGAACTGACCTAGTTATAAGTTACAGCTACACTAAATGAACTGACCAAAATGGATAGGAAAACAAGAAAAATAATGACAGGATCTAGGATGCATCACCCAAAATCTGACATAGAAAGACTATATATACAACGTATAGAAGGTGGTAGAGGTCTTATACAGCTGGAAAACTACTATAAAATAACCACCATAGGACTGCAAAAATATCTACTTCAGAAGGAAGGAAAACTGATACAAATAGCAGCAAAACATGAGCAAAACAAAAAACTGTTCTCAGTATTTAAGGAAGCTGACAAATACAAACAAGAAATCAAACCACCTAATAAATATGAATAAGAAGAAGAAGAAGATGAAGAAACAACAAAAGCTATAAAACAAATGAAATCCAAACTAAAAATAGAACATCAACGAACCATGATAAAACGATGGCAAGAAAAGCCCCTTCATGGTAAATACTGGACTAAACTAAACGCAAAAGAAATAGACAAAGAAAAATCCCAACAATGGTTGAGAAATAGTAGGGATGGTTGTAAACTTTGTTCTATGGAAACTTATGAAATTTTGAAACATCAGAGTAATACAAATCTGTTGAATAATCGTCTGGAGTTGGGTATCTTGTATACATCGTACAACCCGAATGTTTAAATATTTTAGATAATAATTTTGTGAATATTCCTATATTTTTCAAATTTTAATTCTTTATAACCAAATAAGAAGGAATATACTATACTGGCTTTCAATTTAACATTCATAGATGACTAAAAAAACTTCACTGCAAACTTAAAATTGAATTCTTCTTTTTTCTAAAATTAAACTGTATGAATCTAAATAGTTGGAATCCTAAATAGTATGAATCCCAAATAGTAAGAATACTAAATAGTATGAATCCTATGTCCCTAAAGAAACTATTCGGTTCACCTTGATTATCTCACTTCCATTTCTTAATATATAATTAGTCTAAGATATCTTTACAAAATATATATTTAACCAAATAGGAACGAATATACCATACTGGTTTTAGTTTAACACTCATAAATGATTAAAAAACTTCATTATAAACTTAGAATTAAATTCCAGCGTAGCAGGGAGAGTGTGGAAGATGATCCCACACTAGGGAGGCCTCCAACTGCAACCACTGAGGACAACATTGACCTTGCTCTTGGTATGATAATGCAAGATCATCAAATATCATGTCACCAGATAGCTTAGAGACTGGGCATCTCAATTGAAAGAGCAGACAGCATTGTGAGAAAAGAACTTGGGTTCTCAAAGGTGGGTCCCTCGCCTTTTGACTCCCAAACAGAAACACACCAGGTGCACTTTGTCCACGAGCAAATTGGAACTGTTTGAAGCCGATGAAGAGAATTTTCTTGCTCGTTTTATTACTATGGGTGAAAGTTGGGTTTATCACTGCCAACCTGAAACCAAAGAACAATCAAAGCAGTGGAAGCACACATCTTCTCCTACCCCAAGGAAGGCCAGGTCATTCCTTCAGCTGGAAAGGTCATGGCGTCAGCTTTTGGGGATTCTCAAGGTGTCTTGTTGATCGATTACCTTGAAAAGGGTCACACCGTGATAGGGCTGTATTATTCTCAGCTACTGTAATGCCTCCAGGAAGTAAAGAAAAAAGGCCAGGAATGCTCACCAGAGGTGTCCTTTTTCATCATGATAATGCTCCAGCCCACACCTCAGTGGTTACCATGGCAACAATTCGTGATTGTGGATACAAACTTGTTCCCCATCTGCCTTACTTAGCCCCCTCTGACTTTCATGTATTCCCCAAAATGAAAAAAGCCCTGGCTGGTTGCCATTTTGCCACTGACAATGACGACGTCATAGACACTGTAGGAAGTTTCTTAGAGTCTCAAACAAAAGAGTTCCTCTACGCCAGGATAATGGCACTTCAGCACCACTGGAGAAAGTGTTCAGCCATCAAAGGGGACTATGTTGTAAAATAAATCCTCAGCAGTCTTGTACTATGTTTTGTTTTTTATGAGGCTCAAAACTTTTCAGACACCCCTCATACATATATAAACATACATTATTTACAATTGATGGATATTTGTCCTCATCTTGTTTGTTGTTAACACGTTTCATCTGATATACCCTCCAGCCTTCATCAGGTGTCTTGGGGAATAAGAACTTGGGTTCTCATTCCTAAGGTATTTTTCGATGTTGTTGTTGTTGTTATTATATGGCGTATTGGTTAAAAGCACGGGGCTACTAACCCCAAGATTCCAAGTTTGATTCTAGGCAGTGACCTAAATAACAACAACAACAACAACAACATCGAAAAATACCTTAGGAATGAGAACCCAGGTTTGAAATTTCCCCAAGACACTTGATGAAGGCTGGAGGGTATATCAGATGAAACGTTGTTAACAACAAACAAGATGAGGACAAATATCCATCAATTGTAAATAATACAATTAATGTACATATTTCCTCAACTCTTAAATATAGAACTATATATAACATACATACATATATATATATATATATATATATTATATATATATATATATATAATATATATATATATATATATATATATATATATCATCATCATCATCATGATATATATATATATATATATATATATATACATATATAAAAAGGAATACCGAAAATGGGACAAGAATGTAAAACATCCAGACAGACAATACAAAAAAACACAGACGGGTCATTCAGAGTTTTCTTTCTTCAGCCGAGTTCCAGATTATCTTTGAAATTTCGGCTGGTTTTACTCGAGATTGCTCCAATCGGACCAGCCTCAAGGAAGAACTAAGCTAAGAGCACTCAATTCCTTGGAAGAAAGCAGCAAATGTATATGAAAACAAGGACGGAAAAATCGGAGAAATGGTACACAAATACAAATAAAGGACATTAACAACAGGTGTCTTTTGACCAAGGACAAATTTTTGTTATTCTTTTTTATATAAATATAGCACCATACGTACACTTTCGGCTCTTATATGTAAGTACATATATAAATATAAATGTTGTATGACTCTATTATTCTTTCCTTCTTTCTATCAGCCTCTTCACGCTTCGTTCTTTCCACTCTTCTTTCTTTCGTTCCCCCTCTCTCATATTTCCTAGCTTTCTCTTCATTCTCACCTTCCCTCCTCTTTCACCTCACTCTATCCCTTTTCTGTTTTTTTCGTCCCTCCCTAATTCTTCTATTCCTCTGCCTCTACCGCTCTCTCTTCTCTCTCCACGTGACTGGTGTTCAGCCACTGACCTTTCTTTTTTGATTCAACTACCATCCGTGCAAAATCTATTTTCCTCCCTATGCCTGTCATCACTTATGTGCTTGCTGTAAGGCTTCACTTCCACACAAGCCGGCTTAATTTAATTCGTCCTTAGTCGAAAGACACCTGTTGTTAATGTCCTTCAGTTGCATTTGTGTTTGTGTACCATTTTTCTGTTTTTTCCGTCCTTGTTTTTGTATACATTTGCTGCTTTCTTCCAAGGAATCTAGTGCTCTCAGCTTAGTTTTTCCTCGGGGCTGGCCAGATTGGAGCAATCTCAAGTATAACCAGCCAAAATTGCAAAGATAATCTGAAACTTGACTGACGAAAGAAAACTCCAAATGATCCGTCCGTGTTTTTATTTGTATTGTCTGTCTGGATGTTTTGTTGTTCCTTTTTTGTATGCTCTGTCTGGATGTTTTGCATTCTTGTCCCATTTTTGGTATTCCTTTTTATACAAATATAGCAGCATACGTACACTGTGGTTTCTTATACATACATATAAATATAATAACAAAATAATAAATAAAACATATGCATATATACAGGCGCAATGGCCTAGTGGTTAGGGCAGCGGACTTGCGGTCGGAGGATCGCGGTTTCGATTCCCTGACCGGGCGTTGTGTGTTTATTGAGCGAAAATACCTAAAAGCTCCACGAGGCTCCGGCAGGAGGTGGTGATCCTTGCTGTACTCTTTCACCACTCTAAAAGGCGGTGCTCCAGCATGGCCGCAGTCAAAATGACTGAAACAAGTACAAAAAAAAAATACATATATGTACATACCTACATCTATATGTACATGCATATATGGGTACAGGACACCAAAAAAACGTATAACACAATGAGAAACAAAAACATGGAAACGGACTTTTTCAAACAACGAAAAAGCAGAGTACAAGACATACAGCACAAGGAATATTCCCCTTCTTCAGCTGTCCCTGCTTCGACTACTCCGTGTTTCGAAGGTAAAGGCAAGACACGATTTTTTTGCGGAGGGGTAAAAGTGGTAACAAGAACAGGACAGTAAAAACTAAAAAAGACAGTAAAAACAATACAAATAAAAACAGTTAAAGACAGGACAAGGAGAATAACACAGTAAAAACAAACGATAAGGGCTGTTAAGTCGAGACGAAAGGAAAAATTAATTTGAACGCTTTGAGAAAACAGCTTACGAGAGGGACAGGATAAGCTGTGTAAACTTGTTGAAGGCAGTAGTCAGAAAGAAAGTAACCCTCTGGTCACGTGTCAGCGACGAGAGGGAGGAGGAGGAGCAAGAGAGAAGGAACGGTGAAAGGGAGATATATATATATATATATAATCACCCCACGGATATATGAATAACACCATACAGAATTCTGGTGCATCTAAATTAAGTACCATATTCATTTTGGATCTAAATTTTTGCTGAACTTATATCTCTTATGATAAAAGGCAGATTTTCTCTGCTTCCCAAACCGTTCGTTTTTTATACAATTCTACAATATAGAATTTCTTCAATTGGAATTTACCTATCATTTTTACAAGTAGATTCCATCGGGTCGTGGCATGTAAAGTTTTTTCAATTTCACCCCCAATTGAGCAAAAATTACAGAAAAGTAAATATTTTACGATTTCCCTCTTTCATTTCAAGTGCTTCACTCCTACCATTACCACTACATTTTCTCCTCCTTTCTCTTTGCAAGTGTGCAACAATTAAAGTGAAAGTATTTATATAAAAGAGATGAGCAATTAATACTGGTCATCCTTTTTGCTAGAAGAAGATCCGCTGTGGTCTTATATGCTACACCACTGGTTTTCAATTCATATTAATCAAATTAATATTCAATTTTTCACCCTTATTATGTGTGTGTGTATTAGCAATTCGTATAAAATTGCATCAATGACTCGAACTTGAATAAGTGGTTTCACATAAATGGGGATACATTAAAAAGATTTGTTGTTATTATTATTACTGTTTGACTATTGTAATCACGTTTGTTGGTTCCTCGTCAGGGAAACGTTGTTGTGTTGCATTTGTTAAATAATTGTAAATCGTAACCCTCCCCCTTTCGGAGAAGGGGCTTTGGTTATTGTTTTAAAATTGAATTGTGTCCCTGTTTGGGGAAATTGACAATATTTTCACCGTCTTTACAGAAGCATTTTTGTAAAAATGCCTTCGATAGAAGAAAGTCTAAAGATGATTTTCGCTGCAGCCGTACACTTCTATACAAGAGGGAGGACAAGATCCAATTGATCGAAATTGCAAGAGACGGGCCTACAATTCCAGTCTGTTATATATTTTGAGTATTGTTATCACTAGCGATATCAAGATATAACTTTCTATTTTGTATTTTATGTGTAGATGTATATATATATATATAGATGTACATGTAATATGTACACATATATACATGCATAATATATCTACCCATACACACACACACACACACATACATATCGTGTCTTGTGGCTGTGTGGTAACAAACTACGTTCGAAGATACTGTACTTGATATGGGCGATAGTGCCTTGCCGGTCTATGGCCTACCTTCAACAAACCGGGAAGGCACAAACACTCTGTCTTCACATTTGCTGCATGAGACATGTTTTAATGTTGACGAGCTTGCCGAGTACATAGCCGACAATGAGCCAAAGCTCCTTCCAGAACAGAAGTTCGCTTACAACTCCGTTGTTAATTCAGTCCGGGCCAAAGCTGTGGGGATATTTTTCCTGGACGTTCCTGGGGGCACTGGGAAAACTTTTGTCAACAAATTAATATTGGCTGAGATTAGGCGAACACAAGGCATTGCCCTTGCTGTGACATCATCTGGAATTGTGGCTACTTTGTTGCCAGGCGGCAGGACAGCTCACTCCACTTTCAAGCTTCTGCTTGACTTAGCGAAGACTGAGACACCAACTTGCAACATCAGTAACAGCTCCGATCAGGTAGAAGTCTTCAGATGATGCAAGCTTATCGTTTGGGATGAATGCACGATGGCCCACAGAGGTGCTCTTGAGGCACTAGATAGATCTCTCAGAGACATCAACACTCTTCAGCTCCCATGGGAGGCATAACACTTCTTCTTTCAGGGGACTTCCGACAAACACTTCCCGTTATTCCAAAGGACTAGAACTGAGATGCAGTAAGTGCGTGTCTTAAGTCATCCACATTGTGGCCACTGGTGAAGACTCTCAAACTTCACACCAATATGCGTGCTCATATGCGACGTAATATCACATCAGCAGCATTTTCTCACACCCTCCTTGCACTTGGCGAAGGCAAAATACCAGGGGATGAAAATGGTAATATTGCCATCGATTCCATTTGTACCATTGTTAAAACGCCTTCTGATCTCAGAGATGCAGTGTTCCCAGATCTACAAGCTAATTATCAGAATATGGATTGGATTGGCCAAAGGGCTATTCTGGCCCCGAGGAAT
>NC_043014.1:24553115-24555615 GCF_006345805.1 Octopus sinensis | reverse complement strand
CTGCTTTGGTCTTATGTTCAAGGCATGAGAAAGCTTGAGTTTACATGAGAAGGCCTAACAGACCTGGTAGAAACAGCAGCCAAATCTCCCTCAAATCACACCTTACTGTCTTATGTATGTAATATATATGAGCCAATGAGGGGGACCTCTACATGGTAGCTAGACCTGGTAGAATAGCAGCCAAATTTCCCCCAAATCACACCTTACTGTCTTATCTATGTATATATGTATGTATGAGCCTATGAGGGAGACCCCTACATGGCAGCTAGACCTGGTAGAAATAGCAGCCAAATTTCCCCCAAATCACACCTTACTGTCTTATCTATGTATATATTTATGTATGAGCCTATGAGGAGACCCCTACATGGCAGCTAGACTGGTAGAAATAGCAGCCAAATTTCCCCCAATCACACCTTACTGTCTTATCTATGTTATCATGTATGTATGAGCCTATGAGGGAGACCCCTACATGGCAGCTAGACATGGTAAATAGCAGCCAAATCTCCATCAAATCACACCTTACTGTCTTATCTTTCTGCTACTTGGATATAGGTGTTATATTTGTCGTAAAAAAACTTTCCTGTCACACACTCACGCACACGCACACACACACACACGCGCACCCTCACACACACACACACACGCGCCCACCCACACACACCCACTCACACACACCGCACGTTAGCTTACAATTTTATTTATATATTTGCGTGTCTGTGTGGAAAGAGGAGGTGGGAGGCAGAGTGAAGAATCACTCACTACAGTAAGTCAATTACTTTCATTTTATTCGTTGCCCACTGTGTGTGTGCGTTTGCGTGTGCTGTAAACCAGACTAAGAAAAGCATTTGACACACACACCAGAATGTGAGTTTTCTGTAATTTGCTTAACTGGAGTTTCAATTTTAAAAACTGGAGCTGGCATGACGCGATGCATTGTACTCTTAAAAATGCAAGGTAAATTGTAATTGAAGAAATCCTATATTGTAGATTTGTATAACTCCCAAAGGGAGGCAGGTAAAATCTGCCTTTTATAATAAGAGATATATATATATACATATATATATATATACATATATATATACATATATATATATACACATATATATATATACATATATATATATCTCTTTTACTCTTTTATTTGTTTCAGCCATCCGGCTGAGGCCATGCTGGGGCACCGCCCTTGTTGCTACCCTCTCTAAGTCCAGTTTGCCGTGGCTGGCCACTGATCTAAGAGAAAGTTTGTAGCTGCTGCCCTTAGGTTACCTTCGTACCTTGCAGTGGGCTCATCTGGGATCCCAGAAAGCAGCTTGTCTAGATGTTTTTTGAAAATGTCCACATCCGCATCATGTAGATCTCTTAGTTTTCTTGGCAGTTTGTTGAACAGCTGAGGGCCCCTGAACCCCAGGCTATTACAGTATCTGCTCCTTACCCTGGATGTGGAAGACGGGACCTTTGGCACCACACAGTGACGTCCTGTACGGGGATTGGAACAGCTCTCAATTCCAAAATTTGGTGCTAGTCCCTCCAGGATTTTCCATATGTATATCACTGCATATCTCTCTCGTCTTCGTTCCAAGGAGTACAAATTGAGTTCCCTAAGCCTCTCCCAATAGTTCTTTTCTTTCATGGTGGAAATCCTCTTGGTGAAATGTCTTTGGATTGTCTCAAGTCTGTGGTTAGTTTGACACTATGCGGTGACCACAGTTGGGAGCAGTAGTCCAGGCGACTTAGGACAAATGTCCTCCATAGTGTCAACATGGTCTCGCAGTCTCTTGTCCGGAATGGCCTCAGGATCCAGCCAGTGAGTCGTCTGCACATTGTCGCCACCTTCGCGATGTGTGAAGAAAAAGATGCATCGTCACTCATGTCTATCCCCAGGTCCCGTATTGATTTCGATACTGGGATTTTCGATCCCTCCTGGACCAGTATAGTTGTGTTGTAATGTATATTGTTTTACAGCTTGATATTGTAGGCTTGAAATTTACCAGCATTTAATTGCATGTTGTTGTCTTCAGCCCATTTGTATATGGCATCCAGATCTTGTTGTAAAAGGTCAGCATCAGCTGGGTTTTTGATTGCCTGTGCTACCTTTGTGTCATCAGCATAGCTAGTGAGGGATGTTGTTTGTGCTACCAAGGGCATGTCAGAGAGCGCCACCAAAAACAGCAAGGGTCCCAAGACTGTGCCCTGTGGCACCCCGCGCTTGCTATTGGTTGTCTTTCCCGAGAGGGCTCCATTGGCTGCAACCATCTGGCTTCTGTCCTTCAGGAAGTCATGTATCCACTCACCTACTTTTCCTGTTATGCCGAGTCTGAGTAATTTGTGACATTTCACTCCGTGGTCGACTTTGTCAAAGGCCTTCGCAAAGTCGAGATATACCACATCCACCTGTGAGCGATCCAGTAGTTGTTTCATATATATATATACATATATATATATACATATATATATATATATACATACATATATATATATATACATATATATATATACATAT
>NC_043014.1:24463879-24553015 GCF_006345805.1 Octopus sinensis | reverse complement strand
AAAGAGGTTGTAACTTCTTGTTTTTAAAGGTAGAAACTTCGGGTTTACGTAAATTTTTTTTGTATAATATATAAATAAATAAATGGAGTTTAACGCAGTTATAATTCAAATACTTTTACTTCCAACACATGTTTCGAAGATATCACTAATATTATTCCAAAGGAATAAAATGGTGTAAAACAATGTAATCTTCTCTTCGGGGAAGTTTCGTTTCTTCACTTCCCTGAAGAGAAGATTACATTGTTTTATACCATTTTATTCCTATGGAATAATATCAGTGATATGTTCGAAACATGTGTTGGAAGTAAAAGTATTTGAATTATAACTGCGTTAAACTCCATTTATATATATGTATATATATATATATTATATATATATATATTATATATATATATATGTGTGTGTGTGTGTGTTAATATATACATCAACATCAAAAAATCGAATGGAAATTGTAGTTGTGATACCTGTGCTGGTGGCCTGTAAAAAGCACCATCCGAACATGGCTGCTGCCTTGACTGGCTACCGTGCCAGTGGCACGTAAAAAGCACCAACCAATCGTGGCTGTTGCCAGCCTCTGCTGGCACATACAAAGCACCCACTACACTCACGGAGTGGTTGGCATTAGGAAGGGCATCCAGCTGTAGAAACACTGCCAAATCAGGCTGGAGCCTGCTGCAGCCTCCTGGCTTCCCAGACCCCAGTCGAACCGTCCAACCCATGCTAGCATGGAAAACAGATGTTAAACGATGATGATGATAATCTCACAATCTCTTTTACTCCAAATTTTTCTCTTCGTTTTCATTTCAGGTATTCTCTTACATTATTTTGAAACAAGGAACATCAAAAGCAGCTCTAGTTTGCTGTGGAATTATTATTGGTGGTTTTCTATTAGGAGTGGACCAAGAAGGAGTATCAGGTAAAGTATCCTACACTGTTACAAATATTTTCTGGCATGACTTAAAAAGCAAAATGAAATTAAGATAGACAATTCTTTTGTTATAATTTTCAGTTGTCTTGGATGCCTCATAGGAATATGTTATCTTTTTATGTGCACCTTCTGTCCACTACTCAATTTAATTCCTACCTGTCTTGTTTGTGTGAGGGAGGGTGAACTACTCAGTACTTCTAAGGCTTCACAAGCATTTTAACTACATATCATCTTCTCGAAGCTCAAGTTTTTTTTTTTTTTCCCTATAAAATTGCAAATTGGTAAGACTGAGATGGGTTCATTCACTGTATCTGGTGGCCAAGTTAGCCAGTTTAACTACCTTCTCACCAGAAAACAAGATACATGGTTACTCAAAAATGTGAAGAATGTATCTCTCAGCATAAGTTAGTCATTAGCAACTTCAAACTACAGAGTAGAAGGATTTCCAGAAGCTAGCATGCTCTGCAGGATGTGCAATGTCAGTGTACATAAACGACAGTGTGTGTGTGTGTCTTAAGAGAAAAATTGTGTATAAGAGGTGTAGCAGTTGCAAGAAAGATTGTAAAGTAACCTCCCTTTCTCGAAGTATCTGTATCATGAGACGTGATTCTTAATTATTCAAGAAGCTTGGCGTTTCTCTTGGAAGTTTCTAGAATGCCTAGTGTTCCATTAATAAAAATAGCTTGCTAACCCTGCTCTCCACTTCTTAGTCAATTAGACTTAGAGCCATCCATGTCATTGCTATGTCCGTCTATTTCTCTACACCACATGACTTAAAGCCACCACTTAGCTGTTATTTACATTTCCTATCTCTGAACTTTCTTGCATAGATTACTTCATTCAACCAGAATGAACCAAAATTCAACCAAAATGATACATTTTGGTTATGTATCACATAAATAATCACCACAACAGAAATTGGTGATCAACCAACATGTATCCTGGAGAATATTTAGTTATATTCTACATATTTAGTTATATTCTAATATTTTCTATGTCACAATTTTCTTCAACTGAATTATCTTCAACTTAAGCGACGATGATGTCTATGAATCCTCCTGGGATCTATTCAATTTGACGACCAGATTTTTTAATTAACTTTTTTTAATTTAACATTTTGAAACTTCGGATATTGGTAGAATGTGTCACATAGAACAGAGTTTACTCTTAACGTTTTTGACAAAATTTTGTATTATAGAAGTTATTTCGTGTTGAAGTTGTCATATTTGGGTAATTTTAACCAATCAATGACATGTATTCAGCCGAAGAAAATTACTGCTGCTGTCTATGAACAACTTCCGGGTCCATTATACACACACACACACACACACATTAATAATAGGCAGAAGTTACAGAGTAACAATGGCCAAATTCGTGTTTGATAAGTGCCAATGATATATATGCTGATGATAAATATACATATTTGTGTAGAGTATATCATCATGCAATTGAACCCATGAAAGATTGTAAAGTAACCTCCCTTTCTCGAAGTATCTGTATCATGAGACGTGATTCTTAATTATTCAAGAAGCTTGGCGTTTCTCTTGGAAGTTTCTAGAATGCCTAGTGTTCCTGGTCGCTCAACATGCTAACAATAGCATGTCCTAGATTATCCCTAAAAAGATGGTTTGCTGAAGGCTGGAATGTCTTTGATGATAGGTTTGGTATATCTGGGTTGATTTGAGGTTAAATAACAAAATTATGGTAAATTTCTATATTAACACCCGCATGATTTTCACTAAGAAAAAAAAACTTGGGTTTTTTGTGTGGAATCAAATACCCTGACCTCCTAATATGCTGCAAATCCCTTATTTTGGTTCGGAAAAAAGACGGGGCACTCCATCTCGGAATCATTGGAAATTTTTTTTTTCATTGAATGAATTACTGTGACCTCCTAATAAGCTACAAAAACCCTTTTTGGGGGTCCAATTTCACTAAGGACCATAATTTTGTTGTTATTTAACCTCAAATCAACCCTGATACATCAAACCTATCATCAAAGACATTCCAGCCTTCAGGAAACTGTCTTTTTAAGAATAATCTAGGACATTATGTACAATGGGCATGTGATTTAGGTAGGGGATACTTTGGCTGCTATTTTTACTGTGTCGAACGACCAAGTAGAGGCTCTTTCATGGGTTTGCTTGCGTGATAAGACTTTTTTTTACACATATATGTATGTGTATATACATCATCAGCACTTATCAAACACGAATTTGGCCATTGTCACTCTGTAACTTCTGCCTATTATTAATGTGTGTGTGTAATGGACCCAGAAGTTGTTGTTCGCAAACAGCAGCAGTAATTTTCTTCAGCTGAATACACGTTACCAAAGTAACGCCGTTTTAACTAAGTTAAAAGTCTTAAATATTTTTTAACAGCAAAACTAGTAACATTTGTCAATTAATTCTGGTTTCCACATTATAATATCATTATCTGGCATATTGCAAAACAATTTTCCGATCAGAAAACTCCTTCTCAAGCCTGTTACAGCTGCTTTTTTATCTTCAACATGTGGTCTGCGAGAACGATTTTGACGTACATTTATCAACTCTCAAAACTACTCCTGAACTATGATAATGTTGTTTACATCACCTTTTGCTAGAAATAGCATGTTTGCTGAGTTCATTTCCTGCCAATGTTTATTTCTAAGTAATTCACTTTCTTGTAACTACGACAGTATGGCTATTTTCCAGTTCCTTTCACTGCTTTAGATATCTATGAAGAGTTTTCTTACCACATGATCCACCCTCGTAACAAGTTCGGTTCTTTTGATCTGTTTTTCATGTCAAGTTTATAATTTCACCACCTATTTATTGCTTAATACTGCTATTGTGAATTTTTGACTGTTTCAAAAGTCATTTTTCTGTGTCTCATGGCCAAAGAACAAGGAAACTTGAAACTTTTCCAACTGTACAGCAACTTTTCATCCCACATTCTTCGCCACTTTTTTTTCAGCTCCATTCCTCAGAAATTGCAAGAAGTTAGAATTTTTAGATTGGATTTTAGCAGTTTGCATCTTCTTTCTCTTACCTTTGACATGCATCTTGACATTTCTCAATAGTTCTGTACCTTACTTTTAAATTTGGTGCCTTGTTATGATTGCTATTTGCTATCACCTTCTTTTGGAATCACCATTTGCCAATCTTCACACAACATTGTATCAATTTTGCGACATTTTTGAACTGGACAAATGCTCAACCATTGACATTTTGAATAAACAGCATTTCTTCCTTCACAATACCAGCAGATCTTTTTTTTTTCTCCATCAACAACACCACTAAAGTTTATTTCAACCAGTTTACATATGGAAGTTTCAAATCTTAGATTTGTTAATATTTCAACATCCTTTTTCATCGCAAGTACAGTAACCAGCTCATTTCAACATCCTGCTTTGTTCAGTGTATGGCTTACACCGTTTTTACCACTGCAAGTCCAGCTTCTCATGATCATCCTTGCACCAGCTCAACTTTTGCTACTGCAAGTTCATTGCTAACTTTCAGCATTACAGCTTTTGTCACATTGTTATTTTCTTCTTATATGTAGTTGCGAGTTGTAAAGGATCAAAGGATGGCATGTTAGGGGTGTCATCGAAGGGTGTGGACACCTCAAAATGTGCCCTTTTAAGTCTGTTGACCGACACGGTCTCTACCTGACCATTGATGTCGAGACTAAAAGTTTTGGGTGTGCACAATAGCCCATGAAATGGTCTCTTATAAGGAGAAGTGAGAGGTCCCTCGACAGAATCATCCCAAACAAAAACATGAGTCCATTTGTCAATGTCTGGTGGGACATGAGAGGGAATAGACTGGTAGATAGAATGCATGAGTGGAAGACTTGAGAAATACGAGCGAAGTCTGGTGACATACGATGTTGGATCAGGAGGTGATGAGTTGTCTGGCACTAACATTGTACCAGGGACTGCCAGGGTGGTACCGTAAAGGAGTTCAGCTGAGGAGAAACCTATGTCTGCTTTAACAGCAGTACAACAACCAAGAAAAACGATAGGTAGGAATTCTGTCCAAGACTGCGGATCAGGAGTGTCATGTAGAGTGGCTTTCAGTTGCCTGTGAAAACATTTGACCATCCCGTTGGAGGCTGGGTGGTAGCTGGTCGTACAAATGTGATGAACTCCTAGGATTAGTGATAATTCACGAAATAGGGAAGTCTCAAACTGGCGTCCGTGATCAGTGGTTATTCTAGCTGGGACACCAAAGCGAGCAATCCAGTTAGAAACAAAAGCTCGAGCCACTGACTCAGTGGAAATGTCCGCTATTGCAATGGCCTTTGGCCAATGAGAGAAACGATCAATGCATGTCAATATGTAAGAGAAACCGTGACTGACAGGCCATGGTCCAACCAGATCAATGTGGACATGGCGAAAGCAAGCCTCCGGAGGAGAAAACTGTCCAAGAGGAGTGCAAATATGCCTGTGGATTTTAGAACGCTGGCATTTTACACAAGAGTGTGCCCAATCGGTGATCATCCAGCAATGCATATTAGGCCAGAAAAACTGAGCTGTAATAAGCTTCACTGAGGCAGCATTGCCAGGATGTGACAGCGAATGTAAGGCATCAAAAATGGAGCACTGGTGGTTTTCAGGTACAAATAGTCTGGGAGAACCAGTAGCTGTGTCACAAAGAATGGTGCCTTCAGCAGACGGAAGTGGGAGATAGGCAAACTTGCAACAGGACAGCTTGGTAGAAGTTAAATCCAAAGTGTCCAGAGCTGGCTGATCCTGCACAATGGCAGTTAAATCGATTGCAGCAGGAGATGAAAGGGAGCACACAGGAAGGCGAGAGAGTGCATCAGCAGGGACATTCTCTGTTCCAAGTATGTGCCGAATGTCACTTGTGAACTGGGAAATGTAGTCCAGGTGACGAAAAGCACGAGGCAAGTGTTTGTCCAATTTAGATGACAGAACAAACATAAGAGGCTTGTGATCAGTATAAATCACAAAATCTCAGCCCTCGAGTTGATGTTTTAAATGATGAACTGACAGGTAGATCGCGATCAGACGTACTGTACCAACATTCAGCTGGCTTTAATTGACGAGAAAAGAATGCTTTAGGTTTGGTCTGATTGTCTATGGTGTGCTGCAAAACAGCACCAATCGCAGAATCCGATGCATCAATAGTTAAAGAGAGAGGAGGATTGGGAACTGGATATGCAAGCAACAGAACCAAAGCTATTTCTTTCTTGATCGACTCAAAAGCAGATAATGCCTCGGCAGATAAAGTAATAGGAGAATTCTTTTTTGTATTTGCTTTCAATACCTGAGTCAAAGAAAGTAACTTGTCTGCACAATCACGAATGAATCATCTGTAGAAGTTGGGGGGATGCAATGTGCTGAATTGCATCGACTTTGGAAGAGAGAGGTCTGATACCATTTGAGTCGATATAATGCCCCAGAAATTCCAGAAAGGACTGCCCTAAAACACACTTATTGGAACCTGGTGCAGCTTCCCTGCTTAACCAATTCTCATTCAAACCATCCAACCCATACCAACATGGAAAACGGACATTAAATGATGATGATGATGAGGATGATATAGTTCAGTGCAGGTTAGTCATTAGCATTAATGACTGCTTCTTAGTGGAATCAAGAAATCTCCACATTGCATATGGTGACAAAATGATTATGTGGCTAAGGTATTGGATTAGCATTTCAAAGAACTTTTGTTTAAATCCACTACAGGGTTTTTTTTTATATATTAGTGCAATATACAGAATTCTGTATACATCAATTTGCTGAGCTGTTGGCAGCATCCTATATAGTTTTCAAGATGTTCATCCATTTGTTTTATCTTTGTTTTTTATTAATCATGGTGGGAACAAAGAATTCATTGGTTACAAGTTTCTAAGAAACCAGTCACTGTTTCACTGCATTTGTAATGTGTTTTTGTTTGAATGTACTGGTTTATGGGTTTTCTCACCAGTGTATAATTCTATACTGTGATATTTTATTACAAGAATCTCTCTCTCTCACACACACACACACACACACACACACACATTCATATCCACTAAGAACCACATAGTTGCAAAATACATTTCTCAACTATACATTCTATAAAAATAAAAATTTAGCTTGGATCCTTGAAATTCTTTGGAAATTTAAGGGTCAATTTTCTATATCAATAACCAATTCCAGAATAAAAACTGCTGCATTTAGAATAATTTTGTTCATTTATCATTTAATCAAAGTAAATGACGATAGTACATGCAGTGTTTTGGGTCTTCTCAAACAAAAGGATTTTGTCGTGTGTCACTAATGCAGTTAACTTAAACGATGGTTGAAATGCCTGAAGATCAGAAGTTATAGGGATTGATTTTATTATATTATCTTTAAACTTTTCATCTTTCTGTGATATAACTCTCTTGATTCAAAACAAACCTGTTTATATAGTATCCATATTTAAATATTTAAATCCATATTTAAATCTTCCTGTCATAATTTTATGTAAGAACCTTTTATGTCTCTTTATACCAGTCAACAATGAGCTAATAAAGGACTTTCTATTTAGTTGCTCAACGGCTTAAACTATATCATAGTATCGGAGACTGAATTGATTATGTTTAAGAAGAAAACTTCATTTTGTTTTGCTTTATAACATAACTATTGTACTGCAAACATTCAACAATGTGTTTTAGACTCTTCAAAAAATATATAAGAAAATTATCAAATATGTCTCTCTCTTTTTTTTTTTTCTTACAGGTTCATTAAGTGTTACTGGAGTGATATTTGGTGTTCTTGCTAGTGCCAGTGTGGCTCTGAATGCCATCTATACAAAGAAGATTCTTCCTATGGTTGACCATAATATATGGCGACTTACCTTGTACAACAATGTCAATGCAACAATCCTCTTTCTCCCTTTAATCCTCATTAATGGTGAACTATCCACCATAATCAGTTTCCCCTATATTAGGAGCCTACATTTCTGGAATATAATGTCTATCAGTGGCATCCTTGGCTTTGCCATTGGTTATGCAACTGGTCTTCAGATCCAACTTACATCACCTCTCACACACAACATCTCTGGTACTGCCAAAGCCTGTGCTCAAACTGTTGTTGCGGCAATGTACTTTTCTGAAAGACGGTCGTTACTGTGGTGGATAAGTAATGTAACAGTGTTGCTTGGGTCTGGTGGTTATACAGAGGTGAAGCGAAGAGAAATGAAAATTGCCCACAAAGAAGAGACACAGGTTTTGACTGAGGAAAAAGCTCCCCGAGAAATAACTGTTAAATAATTTACCAGGAATTTTATTTATTATTGGATTTTTTAATTTTAATTGTGACTTGACTGTGTGATGATTGGTCAAATGGTTTAATGGCCAAATTCATTAAAAAGTTAAAAAAACTCTAATGAGTGATCATCTGCTGGAAATAAAAGACCATATGAAATGGAAAAAATTTTTTTTTTTTTTTTTTTTGTTAAAGAGGAGAAACAAATTCATGGGGAAATGTTTCTTTAATTGTAGTATATTTACCTCTGACTATATGTGTGGGAATACATGTGTATGTATGAAATGTTATGTAGGAAATGAATTATATTTTGTTGATATCAGTTTTACAGTGGTAAAAATTAAGTAAATGATCTGTATAAAATTTTGTATTGTTTCTTCTGCAATCAATGAATTAACTCCCTTACTTCGCCTAACCAACTAATAAATCACACACGTATGCACACACGCACACACACACATTATTCATATCAGGGTAGTTTTGTGGGAATGAAATATTCATCAATACTTAACTTTATGTTAAGTGTTAGGTCTACTTTGCCTCTAGCTTCAATTAAATAAATAGCACCATTCTGTTGATACACGTGAATTGACTCAATGTATGATCTATCTCCCTTCGTCCTCAGAAATTGTCCTTTTGTGTAACTAGTATTTTATGTAATTTTACTGCTGAGCACTGTTGTGCCGGAAGAGATGTAAATGTAAACAATTCCTTATTGTGACCTGTTTCCATCTCCTGACTGATTCCATTATGCATCACTTAAGTTGCCAATGCCTTCTGGGAAATAAATGAATACACAACCATCCATCATCTCATTACCTTTTTTTTTTTTTTATGAAATTAATAGTGCATTGGATTAAACAATTGATTGCATTCAGTTTTGGCTTCTGTATTTTGAGTTCAGGTTCAGATGGTATTGATTTCACATTTCATCCTTCCAAGACTGACTATCTATTTAGTTTAAATACATGTTTCAAGCCTTCTGTCATATGAAAAAGAGCCCAATATACTGTCTATTGATTCATTCAAGTTTGATAAACACTCAGTTCAGTTGCTTGACTTTTCTTCATTAGTGGTCACTGTCAATGTGGTGGTTGCACCCCAGTTAACTTCTCAACAGATGGAAATAGAAGTTGAATTCATGACTTTCACAAATGCTTTAATCATGAAGTGAATTGATGTTAACCAAGAATTAGGACTGGTTTGACAATTTAAATCACTGAAAGCTTAATTCTTCCTCTACAATTAGTTGACAGTGTGTTGAATGTTCTTCAATAGCTGCAGCAAACCACATCAACAGGATGACATTTTGAGGAGGAAAAGGTGTATGTATTTATTACTGCAGGACCTGGGTTTGGACGTAGTATGGTAATCAGAAGAGAAGAGATGAATAAGTTGGCAGGAGACCAGCCAATTCTGAGAAAGAGATGAAAAAATGATGAAATTTGTATTTGTTTCATAGTTAGTTCAGTAACTTTATTATGTTGTTGGGGAACCACTGAAGCTTCAGTCTTTCTGAAATGAGTCAGTGGTTTCTTCTCCAGATCAACAGGAAAACTTGATTTCAGAATTTACCTATCAACACTGATCAGTGACACATTAACACTGATACATACAGTGATGAACTATACCACTCTGCATTACCTACTTATTTAGACATTCAAAGGATGAACCTTTTCGGTTAGTAAATGATGCTAATAGGCTCCAACAGAAGAATACTCTTTGTAGTCACCCAACTTGTTAGAAATAGTTGTCAAAACTCCCTTAAATCTCATTCTTAAAAAGGACCAATTAAATAATGTGGTCCTGGGTTCCTTGTATATAGGTAAAAGACAGGATGGTCACATTTGGAATACCTTTGATCATAGGTCAGAAGGTAGAATTAGCTGCTAAATCTTGTTCCAATCGTATACTTTACTCTCTTAAATAAAGGAGTACACCTTAAACAATGTAGTCAATGATATATCAAGAGACAAAATAGTAATGGCTGGAAAGCCTCTGTTAAGGTCTGTTTGATCAGGGCTAAAAAACATCTCTCCTAATCATACCTACTGGAAAAGTTGAATGCAGCACTATAAGATAATAAACTTCTCAATTTTATACTACTACTGCTATAAATAGTAATTACTTGTCTGTATTTTGTGGTACCCACTTATGAGTAAGTGGACTGAGTTATTTCAGAGTTAAATATATTGGCCACATCCACAGTATGTCTGTCTGGTAAACAAACTGAGTGTATGTACTCTCACTATCTAGAATTGGTAACAAATTAATAATTTTTTAATCAAGTCAGGCTTGGTAGGTAGTTGTATTGAACAGAGATAGAGAAATTTTCCTTCAGCTATTGCTGATATAATCACCAAAACTATATTTTCTTTGTCTCTTATCATCTTTAAGTCTTGCCCACTGAACTGAATATACTTTACTCTTTTATTTGTTTCAGTTATTTGACTGCAGCCATGCTGGAGCACCACCTTTAGTCAAACAAATCAACTCTAGAACTTATGCCTTTGTTTGAAATCAATATTTTCTGTCCAATATAGGTAGAAAAGAATTTTATACATATATATATTATATATATATATATAGGGCTAGCCTTAGGTGCAGGGCCCAATTGACTGAGATGAGGGGTGAATTTCCAAGGGCCCACCCTTCCCCACTCCCTCCGATTTCTGTTGAAAAAATTATTTGCAGCATATTAAATTAGATTAGTTGATAGCACAAGAAAAAAAAAACAAGGAAAAACATTATTTCTCACCAAAATCGAGTTGGGTATTAAACTGTAAATTTACCAAAAACTTTCACCATCAGCGAAACTACATCTAAACTATGCTTTTTAAAAATATTCTGGCAAAAATTGGAAAGAAATTTAACAAGAGCCTAAAGAAACTTTTATCTGTTGCATGATGTTATGCTAAAAGAGATATACATAAAAAGCAAATTAATAATTAGAATATTTTGGAAGCTGGTTATATACTTACCTTATATTTTTTCTATAACCTCTGTTGTAGAAAACAAGGTCCTGTCTGTGTGACAAGAAGCCTGTTTCTTAACTTATTAATTACTGTTAATAGCAGTACCACTGTGGCAGCAAATGTCTCCTACTATAGCCTCCCTCTCCGTGTGTGTGTGGTTGTGCATTTGTGCATGTCCAAAAACCTGAATGGGTGTCATTGCAAAGAGATTTTTGTCTTTTGAACAAGACGAGAAATTTTATCTCACCTCTCCCATCTCTCTTTCACTGTATACACACATGCACACACACACATGCATGCATATGTGTATGTATACAATTCAACACACACTAAAAAATACATATACATACAATCATACACATACTAGCATAAACATACATATGCATACATTCACACAATATAAAGATCTCAACCAAACCAAACCACTATGAAAATTAAACTTTGTTTAATCATGTCTCTTTTATCATTCTTGCTTTATTTTTTGCTTTTTAATACATACACAGAAACACACTCACACACAAAATACATTTCATTGAAATAAAAATGTTTCCCCAAAATTAAACATATACAAAGTATATTTATAGCAATTCATGCAAACATATACACACACACACATATATATATATATATACAATTTTCCATACACTTAAACAACTACATACATACATACTCTCTCACATACAAATATTTTGCACAAACGTACCCATAAACACTCCCAAACATTCACATACATACGTGCATACATACAATTGACCCTTACACTAAAAATACAAGCAAGGCTGATCCAAACAATTTCGGATGAATGGGTTTATCTTTTGGTATCTTGTGTCGCTAAAGTATGCTTTTTTTAAAGGAGCATTTCTATGTAGATTTTTGTTAAACTTCAGGGAGACCACCTTCCTAAAATTTCAAAATTTCGTAGTAGAGGATGTGGCCTCCTTGAGCACGGGGCCTGATTGGGAGCAATCTGTCCAATTTGTTTAAGGCTGGCCCTGTATGTATATATATATATATATATATATACACATATTCTTTTATTCTTTTCAGTCATTTGACTGTGGTCATGCTGGAGCAGCACCTTCAGTTGAACAAACCGACCCTATGACTTATTCTTTGTAAGCCTAGTACTTATTCTATCAGTCTCTTTTGCCGAACTGCTAAGTTACGGGGACATAAACACACCAACATCGATCATCAAGTGATGGTGGGGAGACACACTGACACACACACATACATACATATATATTTCACGACGGGCTTCTTTCAGTTTCTGTCTACCAAATCCACTCACAAAGCTTTGGTCTGCCCGAGGCTATAGTAGAAGACACTTGTCCAAGGTGCCACATGGTGGAACTGAACCTGGAACTATGTAGTTTGTAAGCTAGCTACTTACCACACAGCCACTCCTGCACCTATATATATCAACAGCCTGAAGAAAAAGCAAAAAAGTTATCTGCTGAAGACTATCTTATTTGGTGGAAATTATTCAATTATTCAGCTCCTTCTTGTGGAAATGAAATGAAATATATACACATATATATATATATATATATATATATATATATATTATATATATATATATATACATATATTTCATTTCATTTCCACTAAAACCTAGGGCTAAGTACTGTTCACAAGTAGGAGCTGGGTGTGCAAGAGTGCTTGTCACACCTTTAATTCATTGAATAATTTCCACCAAATAAGATAGTCTTCAGCAGATAACTTTTTGTTTTTTCTTCAGGCTGTTGGTCTTTACTTTTGAATATGGTGTTAAAAATGAAATATCTGCTGTGGTATGTTATTCTTTCTTGTGTGTGTTTTATTTATTTCATATCAGTATTCTTGCAGTGGAAGGTGGGGGTAGAGTATGGAAGAAATGGAATAAAGAAATTAATTTATAATTTTCATTTTTTAAACACTTCTTTAAATACATATATTCTTATTCATGGTGCTTGCATACACCATCCCAACTGCTGGCTTGAATTAGATCTTCTACTAAACATTTTTATAAGTTATATGTTTGTGTGTGTACGGAGAGAGATGTGTATGTATATAACACATGCACTTATGTTGAGCCTATGCAAGAATTTTCATTTAAATGTCCACTGCATATTTCCAAAAACTAATAGTTCAGAATTTATGATTATACCTCTTTCCTCTCCTTCACACATCACCACTGCCACCTTCACCTTCTTCAATTTTTTTTCTGCCAGGAGTGGAGGGTACCATTTTACTACATTTGGGTTTAAAAATTTTCATTTTATTTGTTATGAATATAAAGAATTCAAAATGGAATTTTTTTCATATGATATTTTTAAAATAAAGATTCTTTCTGGGGATAACTTAAATTTATGAATTGTTTTTAAATTTGAGAAATGAATAAATAAATATTTTTCAAATGTTTGCTATTTCACTTCTGTATTGTGTGTATCTGTGTATGTAGTGAAAGTTACTCCTTGGGCTGGTTGACTACATAGAAACTATGTGAGCTACATGGAAACTGCACAGAGCTCTTATTTATTTTTTAAGGGCATGTCCATGTTTTGTTCAGGAAGATTCAAATTGTAACAGGTTTGGGAAAGAGTCACAAGAACAAGCAACTAAAACAACCTGTCCGGTATTCATTGTTGTTACTCATGCACTGATTGAATAGCTATGACCATCTTATTTTCTCCTAAACAGTGCACCTTTTTAAGACTGTAAAGTATGATTTAATGGAAATGTAGCTGCCTTTACTTGCATGTTGAGTAATCACCCAAAAGTTCTTGTCTATAATGATAGAGATGGTATTCAGTTATATGAAGCCCCACCCATTTGGAGCAAAACAATAACGTTAAAAACTGTGTCAACTGAAACATCAACAGAGCTAGCATTGAGAGTGCTAGTGCTTTTAAGAGTTGATGATCAAGGTTTATTATTATTGCTTGTGTTGGGAGCCAACTCCCAAAGGTTTTGCTAAATTTTGTTGGAATAATTTGTTTATTGTTAAAATTTTTTTGTCAAATTCTTAAATAAGAATTTCTGCTTCTCTGAGTGAAGACAGGGAGTGTCAAATTGTGCTGTAAAGGGCACACTTTTCATAATATCTGTTTTTATCTTTCTTTCCTCTCATTGGAATTGTGTCATTGTTAATGCCCACAAACAGCTTGAATGAGGAAGTAGTAGGAATACATACTACTACCAGCTTCATGAGAGAGCAAACTCTCAAGAATTGTGACAACATTTTTAACAACACTAATAACAGTGTCACCAGCAACAACAACAGCGCCACTGAGAGCAGCAGCTACAACAGTGGAGGTGCAATGGCCCAATGGTTAGGACAGTGAACTCGCGGTCGAAGGATCGTGGTTTCAATTCCCAGACCAGGTGTTGTATGTGTTTATTGAGCGAAAACCCCTAAAGCTCCACGAGGCTCCGGCAGAGGGTGGTGGCGACCCCTGTTGTACTCTTTCACCCCAACTCTCTCTCACTCTTTCTTCCTGTTTCTTGTCCCCGACTTCCTACGCAGCTGCTGAGCCTGGATGCACATTTATCCATCTGTCAATGCTCTCGGTGTCGGGGGTTGACCTGCTTTCTCTTCTGCGAGTTTTACGAATAGCAAAGGACCACGGTTCAGACCGCTCAGACTGGACCACTCAACAGCAACAGCAGCTACAACAACAACATTAACAAAAGCAATATAAACAGGAGCAATGCTAGTGACAACATTCTGCTCATGGAAGAGGAGGAAAAAATTTCATCAATTTCATTTCAAAGTTCAACTGATATAGTAGCAAATGAAAGTAACTGTAAAAGCGGCAATATTAGTAAAAGTAAACACAGCAGCATCAATAATAACAAAGGCAATGGTGATAGCAACAGCGGCAGTGGGAGCAGCAGTAAAAATAGTAGCAAAGGTGGCGAGCTGGCAGAAACGTTAGCACACCGGGCGAAATCCTTAGCGGTATTTCATCTGCTGCTACGTTCTGAGTTCAAATTCCGCCAAGGTCAACTTTGCCTTTCATCATTTCGGGGTTGATTGAATAAGTACCAGTTACACACTGGGGTGGATATAATCAACTTAATCCGTTTGTCTGTCCTTGTTTGTCTCCTCTGTGTGTAGCCCCTTGTGGGCAGTAAAGAAATAAGTAAAAATAGTAGCAACAGTGGCAGCAGCAGTAATGTCAAAATTGGCCGAAAGAACAATGATGAGGGCAGTGGAAGTGACAGCAGCTGTGGTGGGAGCAATAGTAGCAACAGCAACAAGGTTTCTTTTACTGGAGTGGTTGCCATAAAAGAACTTTATACTCTCTCCTTGGGTGATAAGCATTAAAAATTAGTGGATGCCACTAGAGTTAGGAAAATTGAAGCGAGAACAGCCAATCACCCTCTCCCCTTCGGAAGCTCTAGCTACAACTGTTGCAAAAACTGATATCTAGATGTATTATTGTAAAAACTTTTCAACTTGAGATGAGTATGAATGCCCATATAGAAAAGGATCCTCACAATGTATGGCAGGACACCAACCATATATCTAGGCAAAGTAGTTTGGCAGGGATAAGGCCATATGTAAGATCAGAGTCCTTGCATTACAACACTCACTAGTCGCCTGCCACAATGAGGACTTCATTCTCTTCCCTGTTTATGTGGAAAGAAAAGTGGTAAGGCCCAGTACCCAGGGTACCAGCAGAATTAGACCTCTGGTGGATCCTCACATGTGTAGTGTTGGCATGGACGAAAATATAGAAACGAACATTTTTTCGAATAACGCAAAAAATAAACAGAGAAACGAGACATACAACATAAAGAATATTCCCCTTCTTCAGTTGTCCCTGTTTCATCCACTCTGCGGTGCAAAGCCAAGGACAAGACGTGACATCATTGAAACAATCCTTCCCAGAAAACAAATTAAATCAAATTTGGGATTGTTTGCAGAGGGTGAAAGTGGTAACAAGAACAGGACAGTGAGAACAAAGCAGTAAAAACAAATGGTGAGGGCTGTTAAGCCAAGACGATAGATAAATTATTATGAACGCTAGGAAGATGAGCTTATGAAGGAGACAGTATAAGCACGTTTAGTCTTTACGATGGTAGTGGACAGAAAGATAGATTCTCTTTTGTCACGCGTCAGTGACAAGAGAGTCGAGGAGTGAGAGAGAAGGAACAGAGAAGAGGAGAGGAGAAGAATAGGGAAGGGTGGGAGAGAAAACCAGAAAGGATGAAGAACAAGAGAAGGAGAGAGATAAATAGAGAAGAGATAGTAAAGATAGAAGAGTGCGCATCGTAATTATTGAGATAAAACTTGGAAAAGATGCATGGCGTTCAATCATATATATATATATTGTTACGCCGCCACTCAGGCCCAAGGCATTCTGATTCCACCACGGGCCCTCACTCCAGGAACAGCCCGCTTGCGACGGCACTCAATAAACCGGAAATCCACCACGGGAAGAGGGGGAAGGCAGCGAACGCAGCCAGGACCAAGACAACAACAAAGAAAGGAAGAGACACAGCGGAAGTTGCGTAATTCAGCAATTTTGTTTTTTAACAAAACCAAAGCATTTACAACAAAGGTTAACAACATAATACAGAGTTCGGAAAACAAATCATTTGCATTTAAACATAATACAGAGTTTGAAAACAAAGCAAATCATTAACATTTAAACACATTGCGGAGTCGATTCTCCTCAAGCAAATCATTTACATTTAAACACAATGCGGAGTACCTTCCCCTTTTTAACACAACAGTTCTCAAAAGTTCCACTTTCCTCTTTTCTTTTCTTTTCTTTTCTATCTCTTCTTCTAACACAGAGAGCTCGTTCTGAAAGATTCCTTCTGCTTTTTTAAAAAAACATTTCCAAGTTTTTTTTCTTTTCTTTTCAACAGTTTACACCAGAGTCTCTTCTTTTCATTTCAACAACACATCGTCTCTTCTCTTCTTTTTTTTTTACATTTAAGCAAACACAACGTTTTTCTTTTTTTTCATTTAAACATTAGAATTCAAAACATACAGAAAAACAACATTTACCAGAACATTTGTTTCTTAAATTCGCGTCCGCAACAATTTAACTTCACAAACTCCCACTATAGTAGCATAGCTTCTTCATGTATCGATTTCAAGGAGGGTGATGAGGTGTGGTTTCATAACCCCCGGCGGAAGAGAGGGCAGTCTCCGAAGCTGCAGAATCCTTGGGAGGGACCTTACACAGTGATCGAGGAGGCAGGAGGTCTTCTCCGAAAATTGTGCATGTGAACCGTCTGTGACTGTCAACTTCTTGGCTGCCTCTCGTCCTGTCATCTCTCACACTGACCGCCTGTCTCTCTCTCACTGACTCTTTAACTTAATGCTACCCGTATTTATAACGGCCGGCAGCAAGAAGAAGAGAGACATTGTAGGACAGCAGTGTGTAGATCCCTTCCCAACATTTTTTAAAAACTTTCCGTGACCGTGTGGGGCCATAGATCAGTGCATACGGCCATTAATAATCGTGCTCCTTGACAGGACAAAGGAAATACCAATGTCCTGAACAACTGGAGCGCCGGCTTGATTCCAACTAATGGAACAAGGGGCATAATGTTTTTTTTGTTTGTTTACATTTTCTTTGGCGCCCGTAACACTACCCCCTCCCTAGGCTTTTCGTCGTCCCGACAAAAGCACACTACAGTCGTATCCAGACAACCTTCTCAACAGGTGAGCCCAACCTCTGAAGGCGTGCTCCAGCTGAACTGGCCAGACCCATGGTACTTCCACAGACGGTTCGCATGCACAATTTTCGGAGAAGACCTCCTGCCTCCTCGAATCCGGTACGTCACATCGGACAGGCGATTCATCACTGTGTAAGGTCCCTCCCAAGGATTCTGCAGCTTCGGAGACTGCCCTCTCTTCCGCCGGGGATTATGAAACCACACCTCATCACCCTCCTTGAAATCGATCTCACTAGCCCTGGTGTTATGCTGACACTTCATCACCTCACCCGAAAATTTCAGAGCCTCTAACTTGCTGGCGTACCTCAGTCAGCCTCTCCTGCAGATGTTTCACATAGCTGGAAGTTTCCCTGGGTAGATCTTCACCCGGAGGTCTTCCTATCAACAGATCAACTGGGAGCCTTACTTCATGGCCCAACATCAACGATAAGCGAGCAATAGCGCAGGTAGCTTCAAATCGCATTCCAACTGTCCTTCTACACAATATTTGGCTAGTTCTTGCCCCAGTGTCCAGTTAAACCTCTCCACCATCCCGTCCGACTGTGGTCTCATTGGGGTCGTTCTGGTCTTCTTAATCCCCAACAGCTTACAACACTCCTGGAACACAGCTGATTCAAAGTTCCTACCTTGATCGGAATGCAACTCCTGGGGCACACCAAACCGACAGAAGAACTGATCTACCAACACTTGCGCAACAGATGTGGCCTCCTGATCACGGATGGTATATGCCTCAGACCACTTTGTGAAGTAGTCCATGGCCACTCATATATATCTATTGCCTCTTTCCGTGAGTGGCAACGGTCCAGCAATATCCACAGCTATCCTTTCCATGGGCACACCCACTTGGTATAACTGCAGAGGGGCACACCTCCGCTTCCTTGGTCCCTTCTTGGCGCAGCATACATCATAAAATCGACACCATTCCTGGACGTCCAGACGCATGCCCGTCCAATAGAATCTGTGCCGCAGCCGATTCAGCGTTTTCTTGACGAGATGTCCACTCGTAATTTGGTTGTGAGCTTCCTCCAGCAACTCAGGTCTCATCTTCTTTGGTATCACCAACTGCCAATACTTATTGAGGCCTCTCAAGCAACCCGTCATTCAGACGAAGAAGGTCCCACTGGCCCCAATAGCTCTTAGTTTCAGGGCTGAACCTGGATACCTCCTCCCAAGATGGTCTCGCTGCTTCCTGCTGCAGCCACTCTACCACTGGCCATAAATCGGCATCTTTCACCTGTCCCCTCTGTGCTTCTACAGTTGACACTGTAGTACGTTTGTTCTTTGTACTTTGCACTTCTGTCCTTGCACAATACTTGCAGTCCGGCTCACAAGGACGACGACTCAAACTGTCTGCATCACCATGTACCCGCCCCGGACGGTGTTGTACCTCATAGTTACGTTGGTCCAGTTTCCCTAGCCAGCATGCTAATTGTCCCACTGGGTTCTGTGGTGTCCTCAGCCACTCGAGTGCTGCACGGTTCGTTCTGATGGTAAAGTGCGAACCCTACAGGTACGGACGGAAAAAGTCGACGCTCCTCATCACTGCCAAAAGCTCCTCACGGGCAGCACAGCAGTTCCGCTCGAGTGGACTAAGCTTTTTATTGAAAGACGCCACCACATATTCCTTGTCGCCCTTCCTCCGTAGCTTGTGCAACAGTGCAACCACTGCAGCAAAGTCTTTCACAAAGCACCTATAATAGGTGCACAGTCCTAACAGACTTCTCGATTCTTTTACACCAGTAGGAACCGGCCAATCCTTCACTGTCGCTTTCCTCAACGCTCTATAGCCCACATAGCATCTCGCTGTACCGTCTCCATTCTGCACAACAATTGCTGACGACCAGGGACTGCTCGGCCTTTTCACTACTCCTTGTCGTCGATATCCTTTCATTTCCCGCCGCCGAACTGGAACCATCCTCCGAGCTCGCTGCTTCCTCGAGCGATGGCCGCCCGGGTCGATATAGCGCTCCACCAGGTCCGTGCGACCAACGTCCAGATGTCCTGCACACCTCGCGACCAGCTGCTTCATCCGCAACACCCGAGTGCCAACCAAGCACCGGGGACTCCGTGAGAACCGCTCCTGCAACTGCACAGGCAGACTACCACCTCCTTCAACTGCTCTCCTGTAGTGACGCAACTGATCCTGCCGCTGGTCCACTGCCTGGCACAGTCCCTTGATTTGCCCTCTACAAATCGCTTGTGCCACTTCCGAGAAATTGGCCAACCCAACCAGCGCTTTATCTGCTCCCGCCTCTACCAGGGTCCGTCCGACCCTCACTCGAGCTTACACCGTGCACTGCCTGTCAGACTCCACCAGCTCCAAGTAGCCATCAAACACAACGCTCACACGACACTGGAGCAGTCTTCCTGATCTTGGTGGTACTACCATCGTCCGCAGCGCTTTCGCCTCGTTACCAGGCTTGGTCCTCTTTGCGCCTTAACCAAAAGGCTTCCTGGCTGACAGGCCATCGATGCCTATGGCTTCTTCCCAATGGACACTACACCGCTATCTTGAATCCTGGGAGACAAGGGTCCAGATGTTGAAGCATTAAGACACGGAACGGCAACAGCAACTACCTCAGATTCAGCAGGCTCTTTGGGTTCAGCAACCTCAGACTCAGCACGCTCTTCGAGTTCAACAGCCACTTCAGCAACCACTTCAGGTCCGGCAACCACTACAGGTTCAGCAACACAAAGTTCCTCTGGTGCACTTACAAGTGTGAAAAACACTTTTTAGTCTAATAACATGTTGGTAAATATATGTTAGCCGACTATTAATAAGATTATATTTATCAAAGACATCACTGAAATCACAAAATTTCTCAAAGTTCTTAGGTGTACTATTAACACATTCTATTAATAATCTTATTAATAGTCGGCTAACATATATATACTGTAGCAATAGCCATTTTAGCCATTTTGAAATGTGGCGCGAATTGGCAATATGACGTAATGTCTTTGCCGAGGAATTGTCATTTTCGTTCTTTTCCCATTGGTTAGTATAACTGCTCATATAAAGATTCTAGAAGTTTCATTAAAGTTGATATCAAGTCGTTTTGTTTGGCCTGGTATGAATAAAGATATTCGTTCTTGGGTTAAGTCATGTATGCAATGTCAAAAATCAAAAGTACAGCGTCATATCAAAGCACCATTAGGTACATTTGCAAATCCAGATGCGAGATTCCAACATATCCACATCGATATAGTTGGACCTTTAACTCCATGTGAGGATAATATATATTTGTTGACGTGTATCGATCGCTTTTCGAGATGGCCCGAGGCTTATCCGAAAAAAGACGTATCTGCAGTAACTATAGCAAAAACCTTATTTACCAATTGGATGTCTAGATTTGGCATCCCAAATACAGTGACAACAAATCGTGGTAGACAATTTGAGTCTAGCTTGTTCGGAGAATTCAATAAATTGTTGGGGATTAATAGAATTCGTACAACTTCATATCACCCACAATCTAACGGAATGATAGAAAGGTTCCATAGGCAGTTGAAATCTTCATTAAGAACTTATTCTGATTCTAACAGTTTGCTAGAAGCCTTACCAGTCGTGATGTTAGGAATTAGAAGTGCTGTTAAAGAAAATATACAATATTTTCCGGCTGAACTTGTACGGAACAACATTAACTCTACCTGCTCAAATGTTCGAAGAAACTAATTCTTTTAATGGAGATGTTAATGATTATGTAACTCGTCTTAAGAGATTTCTTACAGATATTCCTTCTTTTACAAGAAAATTGCAAAATGTTAAAAGCTTCGTTCCTTCTGATATAAAATCTTGGACACATGTATTTGTATGTAACGATGCTGCTCATAATTCACTGAAATATAAATACACCAGACCTTTTAAAGTCTTGTCAGTTAGAGACAAAACTATGACTTTCGAAATGAATGGAAAAAAAGAAATTGTCAGTGTCGACAGAGTAAAAAAAGCTTATTTCGACCAACATTCATGTCATGAAAATGAAGATGTGAGCAATACATATCAACATAACTTGAAACAAAATGATATTCAAAGAAACAAATCCAATGTTAATGGAAAAACAAAGTCAATTTTGAAATTACCTAGAGATGTGAAAAAGACTAGAAGTGGCAGAATGGTACATTTTCCAAAAAAACTCTCTCAGTTCGTTTGAGGATTTTCAAAAATTTTGTTTATATTCCTGGATTACATATATATAAAAAAAAAAATTTTTGCAGTGAAATGAAATGAACATTATAATTGTAAGCCATATTGGAAAGGCTAATTTTATATGTTTAACATGTAAATTATAAATGCATTTGTATATATTGATATGTTGTAACCATTAATTCAAATGTTGTATAAAAAAAATATGTATTACGAATTTCCTTTCGCAAAATTTTAACAGTTTTTCTGGCGAGAGGCTGATGTAGCAATAGCCATTTTAGCCATTTTGAAATGTGGCGCGAATTGGCAATATGACGTAATGTCTTTGCCGAGGAATTGTCATTTTCGTTCTTTTCCCATTGGTTAGTGTAACTGCTCGTATAAAGATTCTAGAAGTTTCGAAAAGAATGTTTGTCCTGAATTTCGATTCTTTTTGATCAGGTTGAGCAGTTATAAAAACCCTGGATTTGTGGAGAGACTTTAGTGTTCGTTCGGTAGTCATTTAACTACACGACACTCACTCTTTTGGAGACATCGGTAAATTTTTATGCCATGTCTACGTTAATCACAAATCTATTTTGATTTATTAGTTAGAAAAAGAAATTAGCTAAGGAATTTAAAGTCGTTTTTCTTCACGACTAAAGTATCTTTCTTATTGTAAATAAATATAAAATGTTATATTTATATAATAAAAAATAATTAAAAAGGAAATGTTTCTCTTCACGTTTGTTTCTCAACTGAGTATAGATAAATATGCATTTCTGTAATCTTTGTTTTATGTTTCTTATAGCGGTTTAAAGGACACGATTAAAATATTCAACGTACATGGTCGTTGAGTTAGTGTTCCATGCATATATGTCTATATGACGTTACAACTGCAGTTAGGGTTAAAGATATAATAACACTTTAGTATAAGTGATGATAAATCATTATAGTTTCCCTTACTCAGAGGAAAGCCTAAATAAATAATATAACTTAAGAGAAAGCTTAAGGTAGAATAAACCGACAGCCGCTGTAGGAAAATACCAAAATATTATTAGTCCAAAACGTGTTTTTAACAGAAATGAAATGTCATAAATGTGTTAATAGTACACTTAAAAACTGTGAGACATTTTGTGATTTCAATGTTCTTTTTGATAAATATAATCTTATTAATAATCAGCTATAATATATATAGCAAAATGTAATTAGTCTGAAAACTGTTTCTCAAAAAGATGAAATGTCACAAATGTGTTAATAATCCACTGAAAAACAAGAAATTTGCATTTGCAATATTATTCATATTTTCAAGCTTATTTGCAAAATATTGATATTTTTTTATTGTGAATAATTTTGTGATTTCAGCGATCTCAATAAATATAATCTTTTTGTTAGTCAGCTAACATATATATACCAAAATGTTATTAGACTGAAAATTGTTTTTCACAGAAATGACATGTTATAAATGTGTTAATAGTACACCTTAAAACTGTGAGAAGTTTTGTGATTTCAGTGATCTCTTTGATCAATATAATCTTATTAATAATCGGCTAAGATATATACACCAAAATATTATTAGTCTGAAAAGTGTTTCTCAAAAAATGAAATTTTTGAGAAACACTAATAACATTTTGCTATATATATATTAGCCGATTATTTATAAGATTATATTTATCAAAGAGATCACTGAAATGACAAAATTTGTCACAGATTTTAGGTGTGCTATTTATGACATCTCATTTCTGTGAAAAACTCTTTTCAATCTAACAGTGGCTGTGTGGTAAGTAGCTTGTCTACCAACCACATGGTTCCGGGTTCAGTCCCACTGCGTGGCACCTTGGTCAAGTGTCTTCTTCTATAGCCTCGGGCCAACCAAAGCCTTGCGAGTGGATTTGGTAGACGGAAACTGAAAGAATCCCGTCGTATATATATATATATATATATATATATATATTATATATATATATATATGCGTGTGTGTGTTTGTGTGTCTGTGTTTGTCCCCAAGCATTGCTTGACAACCGATGCTGGTGTGTTTATGTCCCCGTTACTTAGCAGTTCGGCAAAAAAGACCGATAGAATAAGTACTGGGCTTACAAAAGAATAAGTCCCGGGGTCAAGTTGCTCGATTAAAGGCGGTGCTCCAGCATGGCCGCAGTCAAATGACTGAAACAAGTAAAAGAGTAAAAAGAGAGAGTATATGTTAGCCGACTATTAATAAGATTATATTCATCAAGGAGATCACTGAAATCACAAAATTTCTCACAATACAAAAATGTCAATAGTTTGCAAATAAGGTTGAAAATATGAATAATATTGCAAATGCAAATTTCTTGTTTTTCAGCGTACTATTAACACATTTGTGACATTTCATTTTTTGAGAAACACTTTTCAGACTAATAACATTTTGCTATATATATGTAGGAAATACGACCGTATGTTGATGTTGGCAACATAGGTAAGTCACACGGTCGCATCCCTAATGAAATAAGATAAGCCACAAATACAATTTATACAACGCAGTGCCAACAGAATATAGATTAATGACGATAAGCCGTTCCGCTGTTTGAGAAATAGATAAGATTTTATTTACAATGGTGTTAAGGTTAGAAGGTTGTGAGTGCTAGCAAGTGTTGTGTATGTGTGCATGCAACACATGTTTGTGTCTGTGTGTTCGTGCGTGTGACAGATACAATGAGGGTGAATGCGTGTGACACTGAAAGTACAGAGCATAGAGTTAATGATGGAAATTGGTTTACAGTTCATGAGGTACACGAAATGTAAGAGTTCAATATCAAGATGTGTCTCGGGTGGAGACTGGTTGGGCGAATTATTGTTGAGCCGCGTTCGTGGTCTCAATCGCCGAGCTGGTTCGCTTAATATAGAATTCTTCAGATGGACTGTTTCTACTTGGTGAAGGGATTTACTCTAACAGCGTGGATCTGTGAAGTTGGTGTGTACATGTCTGAAGTGGACGATGGTGATGGCGACGATGGTAGAGACGACTTGAAGTTGGTACAATGATGGTGACGACGGCAGCGGAGATAGAAAGCGTTCTGTTGCGGGTGTACATTAGCATTGTCGTGGCTGATCGTCTGTCGCTGGAACTGGAACATGTTGAGTACCTCCTCACATTTGCCAATTTGTTCTCGTCCAAATAGGGTCTACTGTCTTGATTCCGTGTTCTCTATATACTGTAAGAGTTTGCGGTGTGTCTCTCTTGAGATGGTCTACCTAATAGTAGGCCCATTTGTTCCGCTTACATTTTTCTTTCTGTGGTGGTTGTGGTGGTGAACTTGGAGGGCTTGAGTTGGGGAATTTCCCATTCAAGTGACCATCCATGTCCATATTCGGAGAAGAGTTTGTGCCAGCTGATGACTTTTCGATCCCAGGCTGGCTCTTCCCTGGCGGACGCGCTTCCAGATTAACCATAGGACAAGCGATTTGGTATACTGATTTAGTTTTCCTTTTAGTTTCCAAAAACATTTTGGTGCTACGATAATGTTATCATTTTTTAGCTCTGAGTGCCTCGCGGGGAGACGGCCATCATTGCCGTTACAATTATAATCGTACCATTATAGCAGCCGTAGCCAGCCTGTGGTCACTCCTTGTAGTCATAGCAACAGTGTATTATTATTATTATTTAGAGGAAGGAGTGGGCAGATAGGCAGGATGGCAGTCATACAGTTAGATATCGTTAGTCTATAAATAGACTCAATAGGAGTAGGCGAGGGGTGAAAGAGTGATTGTACCCATGTGGTCCAGCAAAGGAGCGGTCAGTAGAGGTCAAATATGTGTTTACTACCAACTCACTTTGTGCGTTTTAATTACCGATAGAAAGACAGAGATAAAATATACATACTCACATATATATAATTTCTATATATATAAATTGCTTAAATTAGTTATCCGGCGGCGTTTAAGAGTGTTCTTGTAGAAATTTCTGGGTTTTTTTCATATTTGGCTATTCACAGTACAATGTATATATTAAAGATGATCGTTTGTGCGTGTTTAGCAATTAAAATTTTTTTTTTCATAAGATTGTAGATATTAAAGTTTTTAAAGATGATCATTTGTGTGTTCGTCCAGAGAAAACTGAATATAATCAAGTTTTTAAGCCTGTAAATTGTTTAAGTAAAGATAGCCAGAGGCGTTTAAGAGTGTTCTTGCAGACAAATTTTTTTACATATTTGGCTATTCACAGTACAGTGTAGATATTAAAGTTCTTAAAGATGATCATTTGTGTATTCACGGAAAGTTTTACTTTTCACATAATATTGTAGATATTAATGTTTTTAAAGATGATCGTTTGTGTGTCCGTCCAGAGAATACTGTAGATAGTCAGGTTTTTAAAGTTATTTAGAATGAGATTTTAAATACTCACAGAGGTTTTTTGGTTGTAATAGAATGTCTGTATATATATATATATATATATATATATATATATATATATATATATATATATATATATTATATATATATATATATATATATATATATATATATATATTATATATATATATATATATATAAATTGTTTAAGTTGGATAACCGGAGACGTCTAAGAGTTCTTACAGAGAAAAAAGGGATGTTTACATATTTGGCTAGTCAGAGAGAAAAGAAGAGTTTTGGGTATTCATAGGAAATTGTAGATATTAGAGTTTTTAAAGATGATTGTTTGTGTGTTCGTCTAGAGAAAATTGTAGATAAGTTCTTAAAGCTAATTAGAATGAGATCTTCGGTACTCGCGGAAGATTTTAGATATTCCAGTTTTTAAAAGTTGTTTTTCACTTGTAGTAGAATTCCTGTGTCTTCAGCTGCTGACTTGTCAGAGCAGTGAAAGACACTCCAGCTGCTACCAGGACAGGCTGTTCTTCTTCCTTATTATTATTATTATTGTTATTATTATTATTATTATTATTAGTATTATTATTATTATTATTATTATTATTATTATTATTATTATTATTATCATTATTTTTGTTGTTATTAATATTACTTTTTTGATTATTATTATTATTATTTTTATTATTATCGTTATTGTTATTATTATTATTATTATTGTTATTCATATCATTGCTGTTATTTTTTCATGTTATTTTTATTGTTATTATTGTTATTATTTTTATTTTTCTTATTATTATTGTTATTTTTCTTATCATTATTATAAATATTTTTATTCTTCTTCGGAATAATTTGACTCATTTAGTTTTCTATGACGATCTTGCGACTGTTTGATAAATGTAATCTAATATATATTTACCGAAAAGGCATTAGTACAATAAGTGCATGTCAGAAAAATGACAAGTCACAAAAAAAATAACAAGTACTCATTTGGAATTTTGTTCAGTTTAGCTTTCTATGCACATTTGTGATTTCAGTGATCTCTTCGATACATACATACATCCGTACCTGATTACATGCACACATACATTCATACATGCTTACATATATACATACATACATGCATATATGCATACATGCATGCATGCATACATACTTACCTACATACATACGTACATACCTGCATACATACATACATACATACATACATACATACATACATACATACATACACATACATACATACATACATACATACATACATACATACATACATACATACGTATGTATTATATACGTACGTATGTATTGTTCAAAACATTTGACTCATCCACTTGTAGTAGAAAATTCATGAGACTGGAAAATATCAATGAGCTGATAATTGATATCCTTGGCCATATCATTGATGCATCAAGAAACTGGGATCTTCTTTATAATATTATCGGTTTTTTCGTGCATAACGGTTGACAAAACCTCTTCGCTAACCGAGCGAAGTAATGTTTCTCCAATTGTGTGAGATTTCCCAGACATAGCAACAAGCCATGCGGTGTACAATGCAATCAATCCATCATTCTCCTGCTCACTACTTTCCTGTATTAGCGTGCTGAATGTTTGTATTTGCTTTTTGAAAGAGGCACTCAATTGCAAAAAGTATGACAATGGCTTGTCCTTCTACTCAGAATGTTTTGCATCAAAGTGACTCTTCAAGCGTGAAGGTTTCATTGCTTCCCTGGTCAACGTTTGATGGCAATGAAGGCATATTGGTAACTGACAGTTCTATAGAGAGGGAATAAATCCAAATGATAAATAATCACGATTGTACTATGCTAAATTTTTTGACTGGGGGCATCAGTAAAGTGAAAATGTGAAAATGAATTTCTATGGATGGCGCCAGAAGTCGATAGAGTAGAGTCAGATGACATGTCTTCGTTTGGCTGCCAGTATTTGAAGAAATTTTTTTTTTAAAGTTGTAAATGTTTGAAGTCTGATAATTTTCACCCAGTCAAAAAGCACGATTTCAAAGCTGTCATTTCGTGAATAACTGCACATTGTGTGAGCATCCTGAAAATAGCACTTGTGCTTTGATATGAAACTGTAGAATTATGTACGACACACAACTCCTCATAAGTTTTTTTATTTTCCGGAGTTTTCAGAAATTTTTTGCGAATTTGTATTCTACACGCAGGACGTCATACGATTATGTGAAAAAAAATTGTGGTGGAGCGTGATTTAAGGCCTAGGCCTGTTTGGCTGCTAATTTCAGCACATATGAAAACCATCTCGATGACTGTGCGACAAAAATATTCGGTCGATAACCAAGTCCGCTTGTCTTAATACAAAGAGACGTCTCATCGGTAAAAGTCGAATCGGTAAAAGTGCATCCTTATTCTAGGCATGCCTAGATATAAATAAATGCAGAATTAATTTCTAAATATTCTTTGCCATTCACAAAATGTTCACATCAACTGCCAAAATCTCAAATTGCCTACAATTTTATAGAAATTCACCCATTGCCCACCTGTAAGTTGAAATCGCCCACTTTAGGAAGATATGGTCTAATACATTCGTATACGTTTTTCAATTGAAACATTGAATCATTTTGGACATTTTATTGTTTTAATAGCAAGAGGAAAACTGCGAAAGAAAGAGAGAGAGAGTGAGAGAGAAAGCTTGAAGACGCAAAACAATTCCAGTCAATTTCTTTATTAACCATAAGGTTGAGAAAAAGAAGGGATGATACGAGGACTGACAAAACAAACATTGGGGTCAGGGTATCGAGTATGAATAAACGATTAAAATATATACAATTAAATAAGAATGTGTAATTTACAGTCAATTTCTTTATAAACAATGAGGTTAAGAAAAGAGGGGGCGGTACGAGGACAAACAAAACAAACATTGGGGTCAGGGTATCGAATGAGACGAAACGTATGAATAAACTGTAAGAAATACGACCGCACGTGGTCGCATTCTTAACGAATTAAGATAAGCCATAAATACAATACAGTGCCAAAAAAACATAGGTGAATGGACGACAAGCTTTACTGTTAGAGATATAGATATTATTTTATTTACAATCGTGTTAATGTTAGAAGTTTGTAAGTGTTAGTACGTGTGTGCGTATGCAACACGTGTTTGTGTCTGTGTGTTCGTGTGTGTGACAGATACAATCAGGGTGAATGCGTGTGGCATAAAAAGTACAGAGCGTAGAGTTAATAATGGAAATTGGTTTACAGTTCGTATGACGGCGATGGTAGAGACGACTTGAAGTTAGTACAATGATGGTGACGACGGCGGGGAAGATAGTAGGCTTTCTGCGGTGCTGGATACATGCTGGCGTCGTCGCTGGTTGTAGCAGGAGCAATCGTCTGTCGCCGGGTTGAGTAGCTCTGTGGTCTGAATATAGTCCTTATAAGGACTAGAACCAAAGACGCAAGTATACTGAAAACACTCCCTTATATACAGGTTAGGAGGCTCAAACGAGCCTAAGAAATGGGACCTTAACCAAAGGCCGTGATTGGTTGGCTTGGGACAGTGGCGCGAAATAAGTAGAGACAAATCGCGTCACACGTCAACCAATCAGGTTAGTGGTTACAACAGGAACAACTCGGCCGAAGATGGCTGTAATCTCAAACGAGATCATTTCTGTCGTGTCTCTCAAACAGTGAGGATATCAGAGACCGCTACAGCCACATTTCAAAATGGCTGAAACTGCTACTGCTAAATCAGCCTCTCGCCAGAAAAATTGTTAAAATTTTGCGAAAGGAAATTCGTTATACATTTTTATTTTTACAACCTCTGAATTAATGTTTGCAACATATATACAAATGCATTTATAATTTACATGTTAAACATATGAATTTAGCCTTTCCAATACGGCTTACATTTATCGTGTTCGTATACTGTTCATTTCACTTCACTGGAAAAAAGATTTCCTTTTTTTTTTTGTTTTATATAAAATCCGGTAAAATTACAGATTAATACCCGCACGATTTTCACTAAGGAAAAAAAAAAACTCGGATTTTTTGCGTGGAATCAAGTACCCTGACCTCCTAATATGCTGCAAATCCCATATTTTGGTCCGGAATTGCTCCGGAAAGGGGGGGGTAACCCCCCCTCGGAATTTTCACAAGGAAAAAAAAAACCCTCAGATTTCTTGCGTGGAATCAAGTACCCTGACCTCCTAATATGCTGCAAATCCCATATTTTGGTCCGGGAAGGGGGGTAACACCCCCCCCCCCGGAATTTTCACATGGAAAAAAAAATCAGATTTTTTGCGTGGAATCAAGTAACCTGACCTCAAAAACAAAAACAAAAAAACGAATTTTTTAGATACCTTTCTGCTTTTTAAGACAATAAAGTGTTATTGGTGGGAAATCTGGCTGCTATTTCTAGCTGCCTGAATGACAACATAGCGATTTACAGATAAATGAATTAATTACTATTTAACAGAATAAAATTAATGAATTAATTATATAAATTAAATAATTCTTGAAAATTAATTAATATCAATAATATTTTTTGAACAAAGTAAATAATTTATAAAACTTAAATAATAATTTTTTTTACACAAACGCGAACGTATATAATTTGTGAAACTTTTTTTTTTTTTACAGACGTATATAATTTGGTAAACTTAATGAATTAATTTCTTCACATCATCATCATCGTTTAACGTCCGTTCTCCATGCTAGCATGGGTTGGACGGTTCGACCGGGGATCTGGGAAGCCAGAAGGCTGCCAACGGCCACGGTCGGATTGGTGCCAGTCGAGGCGGCTCTGGCATCGGCCACGATTCGGATAGTGCTTTTTACGTACCACCAGTCCAGGGGTCCTGGCATCTGCCGGGTGCCACACTTACCCCAACATGACTTCGCAAGCAAAGGGGGTTGGCATGGGTGCCTGTCATCGGATGAGGTTCGATATCAACTTCGCTTGCCTCAACAGGTCTTTGTGTATAAATGTATAAATTTTTCGCACTAAATTCTTTCCGTAGAATTTATCAAACAACGCGCAAAATTATTCCGTAGAATTTATCAAATTAAAAAACGCAAAATTAATATATTTTTTGAAATTGCAAATTATTTAGAATATAAAACAAATGAAGTTAAATTTTAAAAATAAATGTCATATACTTATATTCTGTAAGGTGCTGTGTTCACACTTCAATTAGAACCTCACACCACCACCACCACCACCGCCGCCGCGTAATTCAAAGTTGTTCATTTTGATATGGCTCAAGAGACATGATGGACTTTTAAATGGAGCTTGAAAAAAATGGTTTCAATTAGAAAAGCAACATTTCTAGAAAGTAGTAAATTGAAGTGTGAACACAGCACCTTACAGAGTATAAGTTTATTTTTATTTTTAAAATTTATTTTTAAAATTTAACTTCATTTGTTTTATATTCTAAATAATTTGCAATTTCAAAAAATATATTAATTTTGCGTTTTTTAATTTGATAAATTCTACGGAATAATTTTGCGCGTTGTTTGATAAATTCTACGGAAAGAATTTAGTGCGAAAAATTTATACATTTATACACAAAGACCTGTTGAGGCAAGCGAAGTTGATATCGAACCTCATCCGACGACAGGCACCCATGCCAACCCCCTTTGCTTGCGAAGTCATGTTGGGGTAAGTGTGGCACCCGGCAGATGCCAGGACCCCTGGACTGGTGGTACGTAAAAAGCACTATCCGAATCGTGGCCGATGCCAGAGCCGCCTCGACTGGCACCAATCCGACCGTGGCCGTTGGCAGCCTTCTGGCTTCCCAGATCCCCGGTCGAACCGTCCAACCCATGCTAGCATGGAGAACGGACGTTAAACGATGATGATGATGTGAAGAAATTAATTCATTAAGTTTACCAAATTATATACGTCTGTAAAAAAAAAAAAAGTTTCACAAATTATATACGTTCGCGTTTGTGTAAAAAAAATTATTATTTAAGTTTTATAAATTATTTACTTTGATTGATTCTAGTTTCAGCTTATGAGCTGTGGCCATGCTGGGGCACCGCCATTTGTTCAAAAAATATTATTAATATTAATTAATTTTCAAGAATTATTTAATTTATATAATTAATTCATTAATTTTATTCCGTTAAATAGTAATTAATTCATTTATCTGTAAATCGCTATGTTGTCATTCAGGCAGCTAGAAATAGCAGCCAGATTTCCCTCCAATAACACTTTATTGTCTTAAAAAGCAGAAAGGTATCTAAAAAATTCGGGTTTTTTTTGTTTTTGAGGTCAGGTTACTTGATTCCACGCAAAAAATCTGATTTTTTTTTTCCATGTGAAAATTCCGGGGGGGGGGTATCCCCCCCCCTTTCCGGACCAAAATATGGGATTTGCAGCATATTAGGAGGTCAGGGTACTTGATTCCAGGCAAGAAATCTGAGGGTTTTTTTTTTCTTTGTGAAAATTCCGAGGGGGGGTTACCCCCACCTTTCCGGAGCAATTCCGGACCAAAATATGGGATTTGCAGCATATTAGGAGGTCAGGGTACCTGATTCCACGCAAAAAATCCGAGTTTTTATTTTTTTCTTAGTGAAAATCGTGCGGGTGTTAATCTGTAATTTTACCTAAAATCCATGAATATAAACCAAATTTTTTTGAAATTCTTCAAACAAACTAAGAAAGTTTTTTTGGGAAATGTACAATTCTGCCACTTCTAGTCTTTTTCACATCTCTAGGTAATTTTAAAATTGATTTTGTTTTTCCATCAACATCGGATTTGTTTCTTTGAATATCACTTCGCCTCACGTTATGTTGATACGTGTTGCTCACATCTCCGTTTACATGACCTGAATATTGATCGAAGTAAGCTTTTTTTACTCTGACGACACTGACAATTTCTTTCTTTCCCTTCATTTCCAAAGTCATAGTTTTGTCTCTAACTGACAAGACTTTAAAAGGTCCGGTGTATTTATATTTCAGTGAATTATGAGCTGCATCGTTACGTATGTAGTGATCCTATAACGGTGCGCGCGCGCGCACCGTCCATTTTCTATTTCGCGCGTGCGAGTGTTGGTGCCTTCACCAAGGCACAGAAAGGAAGGGCCCTCTCGCGCATGCGCGAACCACCGGAAGAACCCTTTTGCCTACGTGGCAGTTAGCGAGGCAAGGGGGTCGTAGAACGTTTGACCGCTAGCAGCAGCAGCCAACGACTTGGGACAGCAGCGACCGAAGGCGACGGACGTATATTTTCTCGCTGTCCAGCTCTGATAGCAGTCGGCCGAAGGTTTTCACCAAATTGTTGCAGACCACATCAACATAATGACGGACGCCATCTTTAACCCGTTCTGATTTTTGCGGCTGGACATTGTAAATATTACAATCGATTAACTTTCAGCCTTGCGCGCCCAGAACCAAGGACACCAGATAACCACTTATTGTTACTGTTACCACATTAGAGAATAAAGTAGTATATATATCTTTTACGTCTGCGTCTTGTTGTTTCTGACTGGTAGAATTCTGGATTATTAAAGCAACGGCTAGTGATAGCTTTCTTGTACCCCGAAAGTACAAGAGAATATTATTCACACTAAGTTCGTTACAGTGGTGACCCCGACGTGATTCTTGTCTAAAACCAGAGATCACTTAACAACAAAAGAAATCCAGTTTTTCTGCGAAGTCGGAACACGATTTAACTCTACGCAGTCATCATCTTTCGACGATTTGTTTCCGGCCACCACAAACAATTGTAGAAGGAGCCTCTTTCTTATTCTACAGCCATGATGACGAACGCCATCATATCAACGATGCCTTTTCTCCACCTTCGTCATCGCCATCGTCGTCTTTCTACTTCACGTCGTCGTTATCTTCGTCGCCATCATCACTAAGAACAATGTTGTCTCAAGTCCACTACAGTCGCCACCACCACCGTCGCCTTTCAACACCGTCGACCTCCACAAGATGTACATAGCAACTCGCGGAACTTAAGCTTTCACGCTGTTCGTGCATTAGCGCACCAAGAATTAACAGCCCAGCACTATCTACGAGATTTCTTCTGTACCCAGTTAACCTGTCACAGCATCGAAGCTACAACCGCTACACATTGTGTTCAACCGGCATCTGCATTTGTGATTTCAACATTCTGTTACAGAACGAACTGCTATTGTGCATCAGGCTATTATAGACTGGTAAACTAACTCCATTGTCTGGAATAGCCTTGAGAGACATTTTTTCTATGCGCTGTATTTATTTTTTCTTTGCTCGCATTTCACCTTGTATGTATTTTTGTCGCACACACGTACACACACATAAATGCTATCTCTCTCACATACATACGTCACACATGCTTTTCTCGCTTGTTTTTTTTTCATGCTAAATATGCCTTTTGTGGACACACCTCATTTCTATAGACCCTAGGGGTCACGTATACATAGAGAGGGTTGTTTGTCCATTATAACGCGTCAGCATGTCATACTTTTGTTCCTGTACGAACGAGGCATATAATCGCTCAATCACTGGCATATTCATTGCTGTTTTTTCGGTCTGGCAAGCCCTATTGCATTTCATGCGCCTTTTGCTCCGCACGTGTACTTGCCTTGTTTTTTGCAACACGTTTGCAGTAGCTTAGTTTTTTTTCCCGACTCATAGGACGTCGGATGTTCACATGCGCTGCGCCATGTTTAGGCGTAATTATTTTTCCCTGTTAGACCACTGTTGGTCACGTAATTAACGGAAAATTATCTGTGTCGCGCATCACACCAGAATGCTTGCACTTTTGCCTTTTGTGTTACTAGCGATCTATCTGTCGATTCCATTTCCTCTCCTGCAGCAATTGATTTAACTGCTATTTCGCAGGATCAACCACCTTTAGAGAAGTTGGATTTTAATTTCGCCTAGGTTCATTGACTGTGAGTTTTGCTTTCCCTCCGCTCCTTTCAGCGGAAGGGTTTATACTTTGTGACGTATACACTTTCATGCATGCACTCTTGATTTTTGCTCATTGAGTATTTTTTTCTCTTTTTCCTTTAGTAAATTTCTTGTGTATGTTATAAATTTTGCCATTTTATTATATTGTGTGCTGTTTGGTTATCTGGTGTCCACCTTGAGTTTTGCAGTCACTACAATAAGTTTCCTTAGAGATCCTATAACGGTTCGCGCGCGCGCACCGTCCATTTTCTATTTCGCGCGTGCGAGTGTTGGTGCCTTCACCAAGGCACAGAAAGGAAGGGCCCTCTCGCGCATGCGCGAACCACCGGAAGAACCCTTTTACCTACGTGGCAGTTAGCGAGGCAAGGGGGTCGTAGAACGTTTGACCGCTAGCAGCAGCAGCCAACGACTTGGGACAGCAGCGACCGAAGGCGACGGACGTATATTTTCTCGCTGTCCAGCTCTGATAGCAGTCGGCCGAAGGTTTTCACCAAATTGTTGCATACCACATCAACATAATGACGGACGCCATCTTTAACCCGTTCTGTTTTTTGCGGCTGAACATTGTAAATATTACAATCGATTAACTTTCAGCCTTGCGCGCCCAGAACCAAGGACACCAGATAACCACTTATTGTTACTGTTACCACATTAGAGAATAAAGTAGTATATATATCTTTTACGTCTGCGTCTTGTTGTTTCTGACTGGTAGAATTCTGGATTATTAAAGCAACGGCTAGTGATAGCTTTCTTGTACCCCGAAAGTACAAGAGAATATTATTCACACTAAGTTCGTTACACGTACAAATACATGTGTCCAAAATTTTATATAAGAAGGAACGAAGCTTTTAACATTCTGCAACTTTCTTGTAAAAGAAGGAATATCAGTAAGAAATCTTTTTAGACGAGTTACATAATCATTAACATCTACATCAAAAAAATTAGTTTCTTTTGAGCAGGTAGAGTTAATGTTGTTCCGTACAAAAGTTCAGCCGGAGAATATTGTATATTTTCTTTAACGGCACTTCTAATTCCTAACAATACTACTGGTAAGGCTTCTAGCCAACTGTTAGAATCAGAATAAGTTCTTAATGAAGATTTCAACTGCCTATGGAACCTTTCTACCATTCCGTTAGATTGTGGGTGATATGAAGTTGTACGAATTCTATTAATACCCAACAATTTATTGAATTCTGCGAACAGTCTAGACTCAAATTGTCTACCACGATCTGTTGTCACTGTATTTGGGATGCCAAATTTAGACATCCAATTGGTAAATAAGGTTTTTGCTATAGTTACTGCAGATACGTCTTTTATCCGATAAGCCTCGGGCCATCTCGAAAAGCGATCGATACACGTCAACAAATACATATTATCCTCACATGGAGTTAAAGGTCCAACTATATCGATGTGGATATGTTGGAATCTCGCATCCGGATTTGCAAATGTACCTAATGGTGCTTTGATATGACGCTGTACTTTTGATTTTTGACATTGCAATATATAACTTAACCCAAGAACGAATATCTTTATTCATACCAGGCCAAACAAAACGACTTGATATTAACTTTAACGAAGCCTCTATACCTGGATGAGATAAATTATGTAAGCTAGAAAAAACATTTTTTCTATGCTTTTCAGGCACAAATGGTCTCAAAAAAACTGTAGAAATATCACACCAAATATGTGAATTACACGAATGGATCGGCAACATTTTAAATTTTAAAGAAGTGGAATCCGAATTTTTATATAAAGAAAATTCTTTATCTGCAACGATCCTTAGACATTTCTTCCAAATTTATATTATTTAATGAGTTTAATGCATCTACATTCATTCTAGAAAGTGCATCTGCTGCTGAATTTTCAACACCCTTGATATAACGTATATCCACCGTAAACTGTGAAATAAAATCAAGGTGTCTAATTTCTCTAGGAGAATATTTCTCCGAAGAACTTCTTAACGCATATGTTAATGGTTTATGGTCAGTGAATAAAATAAATTACCTACCTTCAAGAAGATGTCTGAAATTGACAAATAAGCTGCCAACAATTCTCTGCCGAACACACTGTATTTAGTTTCTGGTGCCTTGAATTTTTTTGAAAAAAATGCTAATGGTTGCCAGAAATTACAATGAAATTGCTGTAGAACGCCACCGATTCCAACATCGGAAGCATCAACCATCAATGATAATTTCGCTTCAGGAACCTGATGGTTTAAAAGCGTTGCTTTACACAGTTTCTCTTTAATTTCTTTAAAAGCTTGTAATTCTGTTTCTTTTAAAGTTATGGCTTCATTTTTTTCTTTCTATTTTTCAATAGCTCAGTTAAGGGATATAGGGTTTCCGTAACTTTAGGAATAAACTTTATGTAAAAATTCACTATCCCTAAAAATTCTCTGAGCTTCCTTAAATTATTCGGTACAGGAAAGTTTTTTATTGCTTCAACTTTTTCTGGTAATGGGCGAATTCCATCTTTATCTATAAGATGACCCAAAAAAGATATAGTTGTTTCACCAAAAACACACTTCGATGGATTTATCACAATGCCAAAATTCGTCAATCTTTCGAAAAATTTTTTTAAATGTTCTTCATGTGTTTCTTCTGACGGACTAGCAATGAGAATATCATCTATATAAGCAAATACGAAAGGTAAATCTCGTGTTACTTCGTCCATGAATCTTTGAAAAGTATTTGCTGCGTTCCTCACTCCGAAAGGCATGCGAAGAAATTCAAATAAACCAAATGGAGTGGTAATGGCTGTCTTCGGTATATCATTTCCTGCAACAGGAATTTGATTGTATGCTCTGACTAAATCAATTTTTGAAAAAATAGTACAACCACTCAAAGAAGTTGCAAAATCCATAATTTGGGGTATCGGATATTTATCTGCTTTTGTTTTCGCATTCAGTTGTCTGAAATCTCCACAAGGTCGCCAGTCTATAAGATTTTTATTTACCATAACTAATGGTGTTGACCAGCTACTACTGGAAGGACGGATTATACCTAGATCCATCATATGCCGAAATTCTGCCTTAGCCACCTTCAATTTTTCCGGAGATAATCTTCTCGGCTTAGAAAAACTTGGTGGTCCTTCTGTGACGATGTGATGCTCTACCGAATGCACACACGTGGTATTTAGAGCTAACTGTTTCGTGATATTTGGATAATTCTTCAAAATCCTGTGATATCTATTTTCTGAGGACGCTATGAAATATAATGGACTAACTGCTGCTTTTCTGCATCTCATTCCTTGAATTTTTAATGAAGTTTCTGTGTCTATCAATTTTTGTTTGTTAACATCTACCATTAAATGATAGTGCGCCAAAAAATCCGCTCCTAATATTGGATATGGTAAATCTGCTACTATGAAGATCCATTTATACTCTCTTCTTAAATTTATATCTAGAGTTAAGCTAATCTCTCCAAATTTTTGGATTTCAGATTGATTCACTGCTTGAAGAGTCATATATACAGGTTTGGTTTTTTGTTTTAAAAGCTTTACAGGCCAAATTGAACAAGCTGCTCCTGTATCAACTAAAAACCTTTCTTTCGAGTTTAAGTCATAGACGAAAAATACGCGACTTTTTATAATATTATCCACAGATTTCGTCGCATCCAATCGGTGGTTTAGAAGTTTTCCGAATTTCCCTTTTTTTTTAGTAAGGAAATCAAATGCACAAGGTTTAATACATTTGAATGAATTGTCTCCAAATTTAGCGTGGTACCAACATATGGCGTTTCTTTTTAAACTAGGGCTCCTCGATCTCCTGCGCCATCTTGCATTTTTTTGTTGGGCCGAGCGACTGTTTCTTTCAAGTTGCAAACTCTCTATTTTTTTCGTTAATACGTCGAATTGTTTTTCATAACAATTTTTTAATTCCTGTATTTCATTCGAAATAGATGGAATTGCATTTATAGTTTCTTTGGACGATAATTCCAGAATACCGTCTGCTAAATCTGCCAACTGTTGAATGAAGTTTTGGTTTTTAACGGCCGAAAGCAACGTTTGAGTTTTATACGGCAGTTTATTGAAAAACGCTTCTTTGAGATACGATTCTTCTATCTGCTGATTTCCCAGAAGTTCATTCATCCTTCGCAGAAGTTGTGTGGGTTTTTTATAACCCAGCTCTTCATTGTTGAATAACTTCGCAAATTCTTTTTGCTTAGAATTTGATATACGCTTCAATATTTCATCTTTAATTGAAGAATAAGAAACTGGTTCTATAGGGTTCAGTAGCAAATCTCTAATTTCATTATTTAGGGGTGGAGGTAAATTGCTAAGCATTATGTTGTATTTCTGTTCTTCATTTGTAATTCTGTTAGCTTTAAAGCTTGCCTCCAGTTGCGCCAACCAAATTACGGTGTCTCCAGTCCACGGAGGACAATTCAATACATTCACAGAAGCTAGTGTAACTTCTATCGAAATATGACGTCTCGAATTCTTTTATTTCCTGCTCCATTATATGTGTGAATATATATATTTTTTAATGTTTTGTTATTAAACTTTTAACAGCTCAAAATTTTTTGTATTGCGAGAAGGTGCAGCTAAAATTTTCTTCTAAGTTTTCTTCTTCAGCGTTCTTCTTGTGTCAACGTTTTATGCTTATTATTGGCTGCGTAGGGAATACGAATGGCTGCGTGTTTGAAAACGGCGGGTCACCAGTGTAAGAAATACGACCGCACGTGGTCGCATTCTTAACGAATTAAGATAAGCCATAAATACAATACAGTGCCAAAAGAACATAGGTGAATGGACGACAAGCTTTACTGTTAGAGATATAGATATTATTTTATTTACAATCGTGTTAATGTTAGAAGTTTGTAAGTGTTAGTACGTGTGTGCGTATGCAACACGTGTTTGTGTCTGTGTGTTCGTGTGTGTGACAGATACAATCAGGGTGAATGCCTGTGGCATAAAAAGTACAGAGCGTAGAGTTAATAATGGAAATTGGTTTACAGTTCGTATGGCGGCGATGGTAGAGACGACTTGAAGTTAGTACAATGATGGTGACGACGGCGGGGAAGATAGTAGATTTTCTGCGGTGCTGGATACATGCTGGCGTCGTCGCTGGTTGTAGCAGGAGCAATCGTCTGTCGCCGGGTTGAGTAGCTCTGTGGTCTGAATATAGTCCTTATAAGGACTAGAACCAAAGACGCAAGTATACTGAAAACACTCCCTTATATACAGGTTAGGAGGCTCAAACGAGCCTAAGAAATGGGACCTTAACCAAAGGCCGTGATTGGTTGGCTTGGGACAGTGGCGCGAAATAAGTAGAGACAAATCGCGTCACACGTCAACCAATCAGGTTAGTGGTTACAACAGGAACAACTCGGTCGAAGATGGCTGTAATCTCAAACGAGATCATTTCTGTGAGGATATCAGAGGATATCAGAGGATATCAGAGACCGCTACAGCCACATTTCAAAATGGCTGAAACTGCTACTGCTACAAAACAAACAATTAAAATATATACAAATAAATGAGAACGTGTGATTTACAGTCAATTTCTTTATTAACAATGAGGTTGAGAAAAAGAATGGACGATACGAGGACAGACAAAACAAACATTGGGGTCAGGGTATCGAATGAGACGAAACGTATGAATAAACAAACAATTAAAATATATACAATTAATTGAGAATGATTTACAAAAAATGAAGCGGAGGACGCGGTCGACTTGGCAAAGCAACAGGTAGGAAGAGAGAGAGAGAGAGGTGAAAACTTCGTTGTGGACTATCTGACACTGTCTGTCTGCCTCTCTCTCTAGGTATGTGTTTGTATATGTGTGTGCATATGTGTATATTTCTATTATATGACTGTGCGTGTTGCCGTTTTGAATTCCTTTCTGCGACTGACCTTAAACTGCTATTAAAGGCCCAACCACACACACGCCTTTGTTTTAACCTATTTCATCTGCAGCCATACACCAAAAAACGTAGTGTTTTGCTCCAAAATTTAAATTTTGAATTTGTTTTCATTATAAAATTACATCTGGATCTTTTCCTCTTGAACGGCACACGTCAACATAATTTCTAGTTAACTAAACACTTTTAAACTTCGTATAGTGGTAGAATGTGTTTATAAAACATCATTTTTTTCTTGGCTTTATTGAGAAAATTCTATAGTTTCTAAGATATTTCGTCTGAAATTTCGAGCATTTCGGCAATTTTAACCAATCGCTGACATCCATTTGGAGTGAAAACATTCTGTGCTGTATGAATATATCTCTCGTTTAAGAAACAGATTGGGTTTATTTACATTTGCGAAGAAAAGAAAAAGATACCCTTCCCCCACCCCAACCCTAACCCTAAATCTAAAATAGATTGAAATGCAATAGATCGATACTAGGGTTATAATTATGGGTAACATTTTCATTTGACACCGCTAGAAAAAAATCCCATTGTCGTATGAAATTGTCATAATTATAACCCTAGTATCGATCTATTGCATTTCAATCTATTTTAGGGTTATGTTTAGAGTTATGGTTAGGGTTAGGGGTGGGGGAAGGTATCTTTTTTTCTTCGTGGATCAACACCACTAAAACCAATACTATGGCTACGATATGTTAATGACACCAAGTGCTGTTAGATCATGTGAACTCAATAAAGCCATCCATACAGTTCACAATGGAAAAGGAAAAAGACAATCAGTTTGAATTCCTGGACGTATTAATAACACGGACCAAGTATGGATTCAGGATATCCGTATACTGCAAGCCGACATTTACTGGATGATACCTGAACTTCAATTCCCACCATCTATACAGTGTAAAGAGAGGGATTGCTCAGTGCCTAAAACATCGTGCAAAAAATATAAGTAGCGATCGTGATACACACCACGAAGAATAAAACAATATACAGCTGACTTGGCTCGGAGTTTGCATTTTTCCATTCCCAGATGCTCTTGGTGGATCTTGTCAAGGATCACTTTTTGCATTGATCTGGGTATGATTATTCGGAATCCAGCCATCAGAACTCCCCATCTGGGTAGGGAGATAGAGTTCTTTATCTCTGATGGTCTCCTCTTTGATTTGTTCCACCTTTGTATTTGCTATTTTTACAATGTGATGGCCCTTTACATTGAGTCCTCCCATCTCCTGTTTATCATGCGATAATAGTCTGGAAAGAGCATCCGCCAATATCAGATGGAGCTACACCTTTGCAGTGTGGCTGGTGCTTTTGTGAAGCTGTTTTTCTGTCTATTTGTTCAAAAGGACGATGGTCTGACTCAATATTGAAATGTCAGCCATAGAGATATGTATGAAATTTTTCACAGCCAGAGACTACTGCCAGGAGTTCCCTTTCTATGTTTGCGTACTTGTCTCTGTGGGTGAGAGAGCTTTCGAGGCAAAAGGTCTACCTCTTTGTATCAATGCTGCGTCAACTCCTCTCAGTTAGTGTTAGTGTTTTGCGTCTGTCATAGTACTGCAAAGTTGTCTTCTTGCTGATAAGCTTTTTGATTGTGTTGAAATCCTGTGTGTGTGAAGCTCACCGATCAAACTCTGCGTCATATTTCATTAGCTCTCGGAACACGGCGAGGTGGGTGGACAACTGGCTTGATGTTGGGGTCGACTATTATATGATACTGATACTTCTCAAAACACCCAACTGCATCATCAAAACATTCTGGGTACATGCTCATCAGTTCATCTTTATTTCTAATTGGTGGTCACTGTTAATTCTGCTCGGAGCTGCCTTCACTTCACTCTTGATTGACAATGTTGAGCTTTTGACAGGTATTAAGTCCGAGAATTGCGAGTCCTTCTGTTCTTGTGATATAAAAAGAGCACTTGATTTTTCTTCCTTTGTGTGTCCCTGTAATGGTTGTTTTACTCAGTGGTGCCTCCATCTGCAGTCAGGATTACAACACTTGGTGTGAGGATTCCTTCTTTGACTTTATCCTCTTATGTCATGTGTTCTGGGAATATCTTTTTGTAGAGGTTGACAGGCAAGATATCACTCTGGGCTCCAGTGTCAATCTTTAGGTTTAGGTCAATGTTTATTCGTTTCTTGCCTGACTCCTTTTGGGTTTGTATTATTGTGTATGCCTCATTTTTTTTTTTTTTTTTGGTTGCTGTTTCCCATCTCATGTACATTTATTGTACCGACTGCCAAAAATTCCTCCTCTGAGGTGTTTTCTTCTTGTTGTTGGGCATGTACATCTCCTCGTCTTCTCTTTCCGCTCCTCTTTGAAAGCTAGGGCTTGTATTTGTGAGATTTTGTTAATCTACACATTTTTTCCCAGTGGTTGGGCTGTCCACATACATTGCAATGTGTTCCGTATGCAGGATATTTCCTCCGGCCATTGACCTCATGCTCTGAACCACAGTACTGGCATGTTCTCTGCTTGTATGTATGTTTCATCCTTTGTCTAGATACAATATCTACACTACTGCCTATTGTGTTTGTTTGTAAAGTAAGTGAGGCCATTTGTTTGGTAGTGGCTTCAAATGCTCTTGCATTCTACAGCTTCTATCAACTGGAGAGCGTCCTTATCTATGAGGGATTTTTGGACTTCTTTATGAGCACACCCCCGTATGAGTTGATCAACAATCCTTTCGTTCTTGTCTTTGAATCTGCATTTCTCGGCAACATTCTTTAGTCTGGACAGGAAGTTGTCAATTGTTTCTTGTGGGTCTTGTTTCAGGCCCTGGAATTCGTACCTATGAATTCTGTGGTTTGATCTGGGCTCTAGGTATCTTTCACATTTCTCTAAAAGCGTGTCTGGATTACGACAATCCGATTCTGACATGTCGCAACTATTGAATACGTCTAAGCCCTTCTCACCCGTCCATAAAAGGATGTAGCTTACTTTTCGTCGGCAGTTGTACCTTTCAGGAAGCTTTTGAAAGCAATTTGACTTTTCTGTTTCAATTTCTTGAACGCTTTCACATCATCAGCGTCCCAATTCATGGTCGGATGTAGATTCATCTGTACGGCGACGGGGTCGCTATTTTGGATTCTCGCATATGTCCAAAGACGAAGCAATATTCAGTTTGTTAAATTCAGGTTTGTTGTGTTCCTGTTTTGTTGTAATGGCACGGTTTTCGATTAAGTATTTATCGCTGCCACCATGTTATATATTCTTTGCTTTGTGTTGGGACAATAAAACAACTCATAGAAAGCGTTATTATGATTCTACGTGTTTGTTTACTTGGCATATTTACAACTGTATATGTATAGCGGAGTGATACACACTGTGCGTATTCGCTTTATTCATAGTTCACACAGTCTTAACAAAATAATACTTAATAGTACTTAACAAAATAGCGCTTAACAAAATAGTACTAATAATGGGGATGTATTCAGATATACGTATACCTACACATACACATAGTCACGAACATATAACGATATATATGTCTGTGTATGTGTATATTTATATATATGTGTAAGTCTTCCCCCACCCTCGGGTCATTTGCACAAATTTTGGTTTTCAGGTTCGTTTACTACACATTTTATTACACCTGTTACACTTGTTGTTTTTTCTTTGTTTTGGTGGCGGGGTGTTAAACTGGATATTAGCCCTATATCCGGATCTTTTCGGTTTGAACGGCAGTTTTTCTAGCGGTGTCATATGAAATTGTCACCCATAATTATGACCCTAGTATCGATCTATTGCATTTCAATCTGTTTTAGGGTTAGGCTTAGTTAGGGTTAGGGGTGGGGGAAGGGTATCTTTTTTTTTTTCAGAAATGTAAATAAACCCAATCTGTTTCTTAAACGAGCGACATATTCATACCGCACAGACTGTTTTCACCTCAATAGACGTCATTGATTGGTTGAAATTGCAGAAATTGAAGAAAAAATAACAAATATCATACAAACTATAGAATTTTCTCTATAAAGCCAAGAGAAAAAGATGTTTTATAAACACATTCTACCGGTATACGAAGTTTAAAAGTGTTTAGTTACGTGGAAATTATTTAAAAAAACTGCCGTTCAAACCGAAAAGATCGCTATAATCCTCCCTACCCCCAAGAATACAAAAGCACAGGACATGTGTTTCTTCTGTGTTCCATTTGGAACATTATTATAGAGTGGTCAAAGGCGGGGAGTTAGCAGGAACACTAGAGAATCGCAGGAAAGATTTTAAGATATTTCTACTCTTTACGTTATAAGTTCAAATCTCGTTGAGGCCAACTTTATGTTTCATCCTTTCGATGTCAATAAAATAAGTACCAACCAAAGTAGACGGTCTTGTATCTAAATCAGAAATCATTATGGTCCATTCAAATCCCACCGAGATCAACTTAGCTTTTCATCCTTCCTGGGTCGATGAAATGAAATACTAGCTAAGCAGGTGACATCAGCAAGTATACACTCCTGCGCCCATGGCTGTTAGAAATATGTAATAGATCAGCCTGTTCACTTAACTATTCTCCTATACATGTACAAACATTTGGCTCGTAGTTGATCAACAACAATTAATATCGATTATATATGTGATCAGGTGACGAATGTTGTAGAGCAAGGTATAAATTTCAGCTGAGTTGAGTTCACAACTGTTTTCTGATAAAAAGATTTCATTCACATAATTTTTCTCCGTTAACACATTAGAAAATAGAATGAATGTCGCACCTTTCTACTCACTCCACTGCTGCCCTCCATCTGATACCTTGTGATAACGAAATAAATTATTGGGATCTTTTCGCTTAAAAGAGGCAAGCCGATTTCCATTCTTTATAGTCCACACTCATCATGCAGTATTTTCCTCTCCCTTTGCATTCGTGATATGTTGCCAGTGTTATGAAAATTATCATGCATAAATATGCTAAATAGATAGGGTTATCAAATATAGTCATCTACATTTAGTCACCTATGTGTATATACGTGTTTATGCATGGAGTCGTCTACAAATCAGTATGCAGATCTGTTTAATTTTCTTTTCTGTTTCTTACTCTCCATCTCGCAAACACGCAACCATGCACTCCTACACATTAACGTGGACACTGGTTCACACAAAGTTGTGGTAGAAAATTTTTATATACTGATAGAATTTATTTACATTGTCTAAAAATACGTGGTTTGGTATGTTACTTGCTTGTTTAGAGAACAAAAATACGAGCAAATTTCAACTCACTCATTAATCTTATGTCAATACCAGTAATAAAATATGACGATGCTATCAATCGGACCTTTCTTAAGCAAGCTACAAATTAAAATACAATACATGCCTCATTCAAATAATGTCTTTTACAACTTAATGATAGATGGATAGATATATTAAATAGCTTGATGGTTAAATAGCCGAATACACACACACACACACACACACACACACACACACACACACACACACACACACACACACACACACACACACACACACACACACGGTGGCGAGCTGGCAGAATCGCCCGTCGTCTTTACGTTCTAACTTCAAATGCCGCCAAGATCGACTTTGCTTTACATCCTCTCGGGCTCGATAACATGAGTACTGGGGTCAATATAATCGACTTATCCCCTCCCCTCAAACTGTTGGCTTTGTGCCAAAATTCGAAATCAATATTATGCGCGAGTGCATCCACATGCACACACACACACACACACACGCACACACGTAAGGTGACGATCTGGCAGAATACCGCGCCGGACAAAATGTTTACCAGAATTTCTTTTGACTTTACGTTCTGACTTCAAATACCCCCGAGGTCGATAAAATAACTACTAGTTGAGCACTGGGGACAATGTAATCATCTTATCCCCTCCCACAAAATTTCTGTACCAATATTTGAAACCAATATTATGCACATACATTTCCAGTTGGGTCCATTCGTTTTCAACATATTTTTAAAAATGTTTTTGTATATTTTTGAAGCTTTATCCATCAGTTATCTTTTTTGTATATATATATTTTTTTACTTCGAGTAATTGAACTGTGGCCATGTTGGGGCACTGCCTTGAAAATTTTTCAGTGGAATGAATTGATCCAGTACTTATTTTTTAAAGTCTGGTACTTATTCTATCAGTGTCTTTCGCTGAACCGCTAATTTATGGAGATGTAAACATACCAACACCGGTTGTCAAGCGGCGGGGTGGGGTGTCAGACACAAAGGCACTCATACAAGCCGAAAAGATACATGCTCTGGGATGTATTTAGTTTGTGTCCATCTATCCATTCGTCCGTCCGTCCGTCCATCCATCCATCTATTTATGTTTCTTTTGTATGCAATCGTTTGCACAAATCCTTCTCTGTCTCTTTCTATTCGATATCTTTCGCTTGCATTATCTGACATTGTGTTTTTCTATTTGGCGCACACCCTTTTTCCTTTCATCTCTCCAGGTTTCTTTCTGACTCCCTCTACCCTCACCTCTTTTCTTCCTCATCTATTTATATTTCATCTCTCCCTCCCCTAAACGCCACTTTCCGCCTTACACTACTAAGCCTCATCGTAACGTCCATCATCATTACGTCTAGTTTTATTTTATGAAATCTTTCTTTCTTTCTTTCCTCCCTTCCTATCTTTCTCACTGCCTTTCTTTCTTTCTTTCTGCTTTTCTTTCTTTATGCCTTTCTCTCTCTCTCTCTCTCTCTCTCTCTTTCTTTCTTTCTTTCTTTCTTTCTTTCTTTCCTGTAATCAATATATATATTTAAATCTCTTACAATTATATTCAATTTCTCATTTTATTTTTAATCTCCTGAACTAATCTTCTAAATTAAGCTAAGCTTTAAATATCGGTCGTCTTTTACTTAGCTTGCAAATACACCTTTTCCTATCAGAATGTTGTAAGACTTCCTACCTTATATACGAAGGGGTACCCAAAAGTAACTGGAAACGTTCTCAGTGGGACAAGCCCGTCGTAGTTCAGCCTTTCGCCGCTAGAAGCCACTTGATGTCATCCTCAGGCGTAAGTCTGCCGAGTGGCTATGTCCGATGCGATCACACTGTCACGTGGTGCGCCTTTGTTTTGCAGTGCTTCTCGCCTGTTCGTCGATTTTTGCGATGGCTGAACGAAGGAACAGTGTGCTTCTGTGAAATTCTATTTTCTTCTGGGTAAAACGGTGGCTGAAACAGTTGTCATATTTCAAACAGTTTACAAGGCCGCTGCAATGAGCAAAACACAAGTTTGCGAGTGGTTTTCAGGTTTTAAGGATAGTCACTTGTCGCTTGAAGACCAACCTCGTTCAAGGCGACCGTCGACCTCCCGAACGAATGAAAATAGGAAAATTCATGGCCTGATCTTGGAGGACCGGCACCAAACAATTGATGAACTTGATATGACTGATGTGTCCTGGTGCTCCTGCCAACTTTTGGGTACCCCTTCGTATATAAGGTAGGAAGTCTTGCAACATTCTGATAGGAAAAGGTGTATTTGCAAGCTAAGTAAAAGACGACCGATATTTAAAGCTTAGCTTAATTTAGAAGATTAGTTCAGGAGATTAAAAATAAAATGAGAATTTTGAGCGAGGAATCGAGAATGAAAAGGGTTGCAGCAAAATCTGTGCCTCGCTTGCTCTCGGAAGATCAAAAGCAGTCACGACTGAAAGCGTGTCGTGAACTGAGAGAACAGTTGGATGTTGATTCGAACCTTTTTGCGAAGATCATCACTGGTGACGAAAGCTGGTGCTACGGAATTTGTAGATGTGGAAGAATTGAAAAAAAAAAAAAAAAGAAAGAAAAAACGACGGAGGCTTTAACAGACATCACTTTGCAAAAGTTCCTGCACTGCTTCGAATAGTGGGAAACGCATCTGGACCGATGCATTGCTTCACATGGAGAATACTTTGAAGGCGATAAAAGTATAAACATATAAAACTAAATGAATAAAATAATATTGCAAAATTCCAATTTCTTTTGGGTACTCCCTCGTACACACACGCACGTACACACACACACACACACACCACACACACACACACACACACACACACACACACACACACATCCATATATACATATTTCAATATGTGACCGCGTGTGTATCGTTGACGATTTTCTTTCTCCGTTTTCCCTTCCTTGGACTTTTCCATTTTATTAATATATTTCTGACGAAGAGCTCCGCTTGAAACGTTAAATCCTCCTTCTTTCTTTCCTTTCTAGCGCGTCCAATAACACTATACTTGTTCTACGTCCTCGCGTTGTTGTGTTTTCTCTTTGTTCATGTTTGGATTAACTATATATATATATATATATATATATATATATATATGCGCGCGTGTGTGTGTCTTTTATCTTTTACCTGTTGCAGTCAAGCTGGGACATTACCTTGATGAAATTTTAGTCGAACGAATCGACACCAGAACTTAATTTCATTTTTAAGTCTGCTCCTATTCTATCGGTCATTTTGCCAAGACGCTAAGTAAACACACCAACGCAGGTTGTCAAACAATGGTCGGAGACACGCACATGCGCGCACACACACACACGCACACATACACACACATACACCCATGCACATACACACACAAACACACACACACACAATCACATACACATACAGACACACACACACATGCACACACAAACACATACAGACACAAATGCGACGGTCTTTCGGTTTCTGTATACTTAATCAACTCACAAGGCTTTGATTGGCCCAAGGTTATGTAGTAGATGACACTTGCCCATAGTACCATGCAGTGGAGAGGAGCTGAGCCTGGAACCATGTGATTAGGAAGCAAACTTCTTAACATACAGCCAAGTCTGAGCCTACATACATGCATACATACATACATACATACATACATACATACATACATACATACATACATACATACATACATACATACATACATACGTTGAAATCCGTCGGAAGGATAATCCCGAGGTCAAAGAAATGAAACCCCACAATATGGTAGAAGCCATAGCCACTGACAATAAAAAAGAATACTGGTGCAATGTCCCAGATAGATTAAAGAGTAAAGCAGTAGAAGTACAGAATTGCGGACCAACCTCCATACCCTCTGGAAGAAGATGAGCTGTCTATATTCTTCTATCTACCATTTTACTCTTTATTCTTCTATCTGCTATTTTATTCCTTTATAAACTGTAAATTCCCTGTCTACAACTTTCATACATACTCACCTTGTCTCTGATGGCAAAATACCCAATGAATGGAGATGCTAACCTATCACTTGGAATATCCCAGAAACAGCTGTAAGACATCCAATAATTAATTAATTGATTAACTTATTAATTAATTACCTGAAATTCAATTTACTCTAATTAAATATTGTAAATGACTTGAGACACTCGTCCTGCCTTGGTTTTTTGTTGTTTTTTTCCCCTCTAATATATACCTGCCAACTCAGAAGCCTACTACGGATCCCTTGCTCCAGCCTCAACTTGGAACCTGTACCTAAGCGCACCTATTCGTTTAGATCACCAGTGAACTAAACCCCTCATATTCTTTGTGTGTGTGTGTGTGTGTGTGTGTGTGTGTGTGTGTGTGTGTGTGTGTGTGTGTGAGTGTGTGTGTGTGTGTGTGTGTGTGTGTGTGTGTGTGTGTGTGTGTGTGTGTGTGTGTGTGTGTGTGTGTGTGTGTGTGTGTGTGTGTGTGTATGAGTTATAGGTCACCGGCCATTAGGGTCTGACGAGACGTATGTAAAGCTAAGCGCTTTATGGACACCTAACCCTGGGTAACCCTATGAACCGGCCAAACACTGTGAAATCTGAGATCGGACAGGTGAGCGTTTTTAACGCCGTTATTGATCTTTCTGATAGAAAGATCAATAACGGCGTTAAAAGCGCCTCCGACTTCGCCCTATGGCGCAACACCTTTACATGGTTTAAAACCAATAGCGGTAGGGGTAGAGCTAGGTTTATCCAATTTGATATAGTGGATTTTTACCCATCTATATCAAGGAAGCTCCCGTTAAAGGCACTGGACTTTGCTAAGACTTACACTGAAGTTAGCGACGAGGACATACGCATCACCATGCATGCCAGTAGAACCCTACTCTTCAGCCAAACGTACTGACCCAGAGGGCTCCTTCGACATAGCAATGGGTACTTTCGACAGTGTTGACGTATATGACCTCGTCGGTCTCTTCATCCTAGATGTACTCAAAAAGAAATTCCTTTCAATTAGCTTTGGCCTCAACAGGGATGACGTGCTAGCAATATCAAGAGGGGCTAACGGCCACACGCTGGATAGCCTCAGAAAGGACCTCTCAGGTACCATGAATTCTGTTGGACTGAAGGTCACAATAGAAACCAAGCTGAAAACGGTAGATTTCTTTGACGTGATCCTGGACTTGGAATCTGATGCCTATAGGCCATTTAGGAAACCAAATGAGAGGCTATCATACATTAACACAGTTTTTTGCTATCCAGATATAGTGTTCAGGAACCTGGTTAAGGGTGTCAGTAAGAGACTCTCTGGCTTATCTTCAAGCACAGAGATTTTTGATGCTGCTGCCCCGTACTACAAGCGGGCTCTGGCTGCCAGCAGTTTCAAGGATAGTGTTAGTTACACGCCAGACCCTAGTCCCCCCACCCAAAGAGAAAGTGCCACCGGAAAGTGTTGTGGTTCACTTGCTAAGACCAGAGTAGGTAAGATCTTCCTTAAATTAATTGATAAACACATCCCCTGCACAAATAGATTCAACAAAATATTTAATAGACATACCCTGAGAATATCTTTTACATGTGCACCTGGTGTAAAAAAGATTTTAGTAGGTATGCTCAGACCCGAAGCAGAGGTAACAACCCCAGAAAAAAAAATATACATTTGACACCACTACATATATCACAAACCCCACTACATATATCACTTCCCACAAACACTTCAAGATAATTCTTACCAGCTTTGCAGCGAATCCAACCAAGGGATACAACTCCTAATCTAATCCCCTGTCCTTTTTCGTTTCACCACTCCTTTCACAGCAACCGCAAACCGGATTTGTCAATTCACCCCCGACAATGTAGAATAGTCGCCATATTCCTTGCCATATCGTAAGGTTATATTATCAGATTGTTACCTAACACTCCATTGCATTCCTTGCGCTAAACCGATTGGTAAGACCAGCCGTGGTGGATATATAATACCGCACATTTCGGATAATACATCCACACTGTTGATAGATATACGAGTGCATCTTTTCCCTGACTTATGGACTCTTAGACGACTCACGCGTATATATGTATGTATTATGTATATATACATACATACATACATACATACATACATACATACATACATTATATATATATATATATATATATATATATATATATATATATATATATATATATATATATATATATATATATATATATATATATATATATATATATATATAAATTCGGGGTGAGTACTTGATAATTATAAGCACCTGTGTATACCGTTTGGTGGTGTAGGTGGTGGAGTAAATTGATCAAAATAAAATAAAAACATGATGCGAAATCCATGATGATATGTATGTACTAGAAGTCCATTTAATTCAAGGAACCAGATTAAATGCTCATCAGCTCTGATTTACAACGCATTAAGTCCCCAGACGAAACTGTTGATGTACTGACAATTCTACAACTAAATTTTATCAATCTCCTGACCACCATGCTTGGTCCATAACCTCTATACATCCCTTATCTTTACATTCTTTTACACTTTTATCATGTTTTATCAGGTTTTTTTACTTTTATTTATATTTCTTTATACCCCCTTTACATCTACTTACAACCCTTTATCCTCTACATTTTTATATTATTCTATACTTACACTTTTTATACATTTTTTATCCCTCGTCCCGAACTCTCGCCCCTCCATCTTCACCTCTATATATGTATTTATTTATTTACATTACCTCAACATCCAATTTTCCTCATTCTACATTGAGAGAAGAAGGAGATGGACGCTTCAACTCTATGCTGCTGCCGCATTATGTCGTACGTGAATGAGAGGATTTGCATCCCCAACCAAGAATTTTTGATGTAACACATGTCCTTGTGGAAGCTGTTGTGCGCGGCTGAAGAAGGCCACAGACATACATTATGCATTGTTATAAATCTGTCTAATAAAGGCCCGAAACATATGTACCGCTGAATCCTTCGCATCATGTTTTTATTTTATTTTGATCAATTATATATATATATATATATATATATATATATATAATCAAAATAAGCAACAAGGATATCCAAGGTAGTGTAGTACAATTGTTTCATGCTACTTCATTTTATTAAACACTGTAAGTATTACATCAGTTTTAAAATGTTGACCAATCTTCAGCCACATATAGAATTTTTAAATTAAACTGACAATGCAGTATAAGAATGTGCATTGTCCGGTTAATTAAAAAATTCTATATGTGACTGAAGATTGCTCAACATGAAATACTTACAGTGTTTAATAAAATGAAGTAGCATGAAACAATTGTACTACACTACCTTAGATATCCTTGTTGCTTATTTTGATTATAATCATCCCATTTAATTTATATGGATAATACCATACTAAATTCTGGTGCCTTTAACTCAAGTACCATATTCATCTGAATCTAAATTTTCCGGAACTTATATATATATATATATATATATATATATATATATATATATATATATATATATATATATATATATATAATAATATATACATACATACATACATACATACATACATACATACATACATACATACATACATACATACATATGCCTTCATTATTTTATAATTTCTACATTCGAATTTTGCTGAACCAGCCATAAATTCATATGGTAAATATATTTACTGACAGTCAGGATTTAGCCAAACCATCCAGCAATGGAGTAGTTACTACTGATGAGCTTGTAATTTTCAGGCAAAATTAGTTTAGCATAGTGATCTAGATTTTCTGTGGGGCAGTTAACTCCCCTATTAGTATATGAAAATGTGCTTTCTTGCGGCTCTAGGAGCTTTTAACAGACATAGAAGCGTGTGAAATTTAAGCGCAAAGGGAGTAGTAGGAGAGAAGAAAAATATGATGAGGAAAAGGATTTTAGCTAAGATGAGGAGAAACTATGATGACTTTACATAATGAGCAAAGGTGCCATAGAATTTGTGCCTGCAAGAGAAGATTGTGTCAGTGAATCAATGAAATAAAGAGGTCTCAGTTTGGTGTAATATTGTGAGCAATTCCAGGCAACATAATTAACAAAAGCGAAAGTTAGCGCTGTTTGGGGCTCCAACACAAATTATGAACCAGGATAAGTTAAGAATCCCGTCGTATATATGTATATATATGAGTGAGTGTATGTTTGTGTGTCTGTGTTTGTCCCCCTAGCATAGCTTGACAACCGATGCTGGTGTGTTTACGTCCCTGTAACTAGCGGTTCGGCAAAAGAGACCGATAGAATAAGTACTAGGATTACAAAGAATAAGTCCCGGGGTCGATTTGCTCGACTAAAGGCGGTGCTCCAGCATGGCCACAGTCAAATGACTGAAACAAGTAAAAGAGTAAAAAGTATATTTGTTGGTATTGTGAGTGGTGTTAAATCAGCCAAATCTTCATGTTGGTAGTACTTCAAAGTGAACGTTGTTGCTCCTTTAAAGTCCAGGCCGCATCTAAACTTTCAGTATCGGAGCGTTTCACTGCTGGGCGGGAAAAAGTTACATACATAAACTAAGGTACACACACACATACATTAACGCACACCTATCTCTGTCCCCTTGTGTGTCAGTCATCACAAAAATGCATGTATACTAACAAACACATACACTGTCACACACAAACACTTGTCTGCCACTGGCCTAACATAGGTAACGAATGTACGAACACACTCATATAGAAAATGTGACGTCATCGTCGTTGTGGTGGTGATATAAAATGTCGTTTACGATAGGTGACTAAAAGAAAATGACAATGTTAAATATTTGTAATACAAATATGTGAATGAAAATTTAGTTTAGTTGGTAGCCAAAAGCCTACCGAATCTTTTGATACCCCATACGTGAAAATCGGCAACTCGGTTTTGGAAGGCATAAGGAATACACACACACACACACACACACACGCATGCAAACTCTCTTTTATATATATATATATATATATATGTATATTATGTATATATATCATTTTATTATAGATTATATATAAGTATATGTATGTATGTATGTATGTATGTATGTATGTATGTATGTATGTATGTATGTATGTATGTATGTATGTATGAATATATATATATATGTATGTATGTATACATATACACGACAGAAACTGAAAGAAGCCTGTCGTATGTGTGTGTGTGTGCTTGACAACCTATGTCGGCGAGTTTACGTACCTGTGATCTAGCGGTTTGACAAAAGAGACCAATAGTATAAAGTACCTGGCTTTTAAAATAAGTTCTGAGGTCGATTCATTTGAACAAAATTCTTCAAGGCGGTGTTCCAACATGACCGCAGTCTAATGACTGAAACAAAAGAAAGAAGATATAAGATACATGTCCACATTAATGCACTCACGCACATGGACATGGACATGCATCTCTGATAGGTCTAGCATTTCTAGTTTCAACTAAAGTGTCTCCAGACAACCGTCATGCACTCTTCCACCATTATGAACAACTCTTCCACCATTCCTCGCCGCCGCTGCCGCCGCTATTGCAGCCGCTGCCGTACCGCCGTCGCTGTTACCACCGCCACCGCCGCCGCCGCCACCACCACCACCACCACCACCACCACCATCATCAATCATCATCATCATCATCATCATCATCATCATCATCATCAACTGATCAGTGACATCGTTACTATCAACACTCCCTTCCACCACTGCTATTCCCAGTAGTACCACAACTAGAGTTAACTACTACCACTACCGACTTCGGCGTTACTACCCCTATGAGCTCCAGTTTCTATAACACTACTGCTTCCACCGCCCGCACTACCAATACCACCACCACCACCACCACCACCACAACCACTAACACAACCACTAACAACAACACTACCCTTATTATAAATACCTCAAGTAGCCTCTCTACAACCATTAGGCTTCCAGTACCATCATCAGTACCGTACCACCACCAGCTCTGACATCATCAGCACCCCCACAACCTTCACCATCACCGCCTATAGCACGAGCACCACTACACTACTACTACTACTACTACTACTACTATCAGAACTAGTACTACAAGCATCACCCAGTCATCAGCGACGTTGCTACCACCAACTGTAGTACTTTCAATGTCATCAGTGACATTACAACTCTGCTTTTTACATCCTAGCACCACGCTCACAAGCACTAGATTATTGCCACCTGTTACATTACTAATACCATTTGCAATAGCAGCACAACAATTTCTAGCCTCGCTGGCAATCATCGACCAGCCTACCTCCAACAGATAATAGCGTAGCAGTAGCAACTGCAGCAACAGTAATAATTACAGCAGCAAGCGGCAGCAACAAGCAGTAATATCGGTAGCAACAGAAGCAGCAACATTATTAGCAGTAGCTCCTCCTGTCCTGATATTGCCGCCGCCGCCATCACCACGACCACGACCACCACAACCATCACCACTACCTCCTCCTCCCCCTCATCCTCCACCACTGTTAGGATAATAATTAATTGTTGGAATGCAGCACTTGTCTCTATCCATCTCAAGCAGACGCACGCGTGCGTTCACATACACGCATTTACATGCACTCCAGTTTTATTTGCTTCTTTTAGATTTCTTTTTATTTAATTTCTCTCTCTCTCTCTTTCTATGTTTCAATCCATTTTCCAGACTCTGCATCTCCTTCTCTCTCTGTTTCCCCTCTCTCGCATTCTCTCACTGGCTTTCCTTTAATCTCAACCGTCACTCTTTTGTTCTCGCAGTTTTGTCAACCTGCCCTTCTCTCCTATATATCTACCTCCATCCCTATCTATCTATCTATCTATCTATCTATCTATCTATCTATCTATCTATCTATCTATCTATCTATCTATCTATCTATCTATCTATCTACCTGTCTGTCTGTCTATCTACCTGTCTGTCTGTCTGTCTATCTGTCGTCCTTCCATTCTCGTTCTAGTTATCTTTTATTCGGTCATTCTGTTAGATTATCCTTCTGTAAAGCATTCTAGTTCTTTTGCGTACTTTTTTTTTATTGAAAATTTGTTAATCACTCCACCTCAATTACTCATTCAGTTTTTTCCCGTTTTTATCGTCTACTTTCTCATTCACCATCTCTTTTCACTCTTCTTTCATTGTTTCTTTTTTGCTTTCCTTCTTTTCCCTCTTTTCTTTATAGATATGTTTCTAATTTGTTGTTGTTGTTGTTGTTGTTGTTGTTGTTGTTGTTCTTCTTCTTCTTCTTCTTCTCTTCTTCTTCTTCTTCTTCTTCTTCTTCTTCTTCTTCTTCTTCTTCGTATTCTTCTTCTTTTTCCACTTTCTCTTTCGTCTATCCTTCGCTTTTTCTATCTGTCACTTTCTCGTATTTTCCACTTCGATTTCTTCCTCATCTTTGTTTATTATTTTTCTCTTTCCTGTTTTTTCTCATTTTATTTTTGATATTCTCTTTCCTTCACCTCCATTTTCATTTTACATTTTCCTCTTTTCTGTCTTTCTCATTTTGCTGTGCGCTTCATGTACTATTCCCCTCCTTAATATTTTCTCCTTCGTTTATTCTTTCTCTCTTTCTTATATGTCAGACTTCTCGAGTCATCTTCCGCTCTTATCTTATATTTTCTCCTCTTTCTTTATCACGTTCTCTCTATCTTTCTCTTACACACACACGCGCGCACACACACGCACACACACGACATTTTCTCTCTTCTCTCTCACTCTTACCATGCTTCTCTCTTTTCCATATTTTTCATGCGTCATCTCTGTCCTTCACTCTTTCGATTTCGTGTTCTCCCTCCTTTACTTCTCTCTTACCTACCAACCTTTCTCACCTATTCTTCATTCGTTTCTCCTTTATTCACTTTCATATTATTTTGAAATGCTTTTCTCTCCACTCTCTCTAACGGTGTTGTTTTAACAGTTTCTGTTTTCTTTTACTTCTTTAGTTCTTACTTCTTCGTTTCCTTTCTTTCTTATATTCAAACCCACTCTCTCCTATTTCAATAAATATGTAATGAAATTTATAAACGTTGATTTCTGTGCCTCATTCTTTGGAAACAGCTAGCAACAGGACGCATCACATAATGAAATCTTAGACGATATGGTCATGGCTGATCTGATTCGGAGTTAAACAAAAACAACAGCAGTAGCAGCAGCAGCAACTCAACTAGGTATATCAGCAACGTTAACGTCATTACTAACAGCAGTGGTACATCAAAGTTCAGCAGCTGCTCCTTCATGTTTTCAGTGAATGTAAACAAAAGTCTGTACTATTGTCTTTTTACCCCAATTGCTTTCGCCTTCTGCAGCTGGAGTAAATTTTCAGAGCGTAGACGGCACAAGATTAAGATATCGATTAGAAATTACAGAGAATTAGGACACGCAGATACAGACACGCACGCACGCGCTCAGGCACTCACTTTTGTTTTTTTTCTCTATATATGTATCTTATACATAAATGGCAATTTCTGTCTTTCGATCTGTCTGTTACCATTTTGCTGCCCACACCAGTGAGCCAATATTGACGGAACTTTGCATACATGTTAAACTAACATCCAATTCAATTATAAGCTAATTGGATTTCAACAAGAATCTATAATAGGAGGTTAGGAGGTTTGATAAAATGAGAAGGGTGCAAAGAGTGTTAGTGTGAGGGTAGCATAGTGTGTGTGGGTGATATCAGGGAAGGGAAGAACAGCGTTGTGTAAGCGACAAATATGGAGTAGAAATGGGATGATAACGTTGATACAGCTGTCATTCTCGGATATACACGTGACACTGCATACATACTTTCGTAAATACACAAATATATGCATAGATACACACACACATGCACATACACATAACTAACTTTTAAAACGCCGAGAAAGGGGGGAGAGGTGGGTTTGAGGAATACGTAAGTTTAAGAAGAGAGGGGATAGGTGGCTTTTCTGCTGTCCATTGCAAAGAAACACTCACAGACAGACACACGCATACATACATATATACATACATACATATATACATACATACATTATACATAAATACGTACGTATGTGCATACATGTGTCTACTATATACCATTTTAAACTCGTGATTATTTGTGTGTACGTTTGTAAATGTGTGTGTGTTTCAGTGTGTGTGTGTGTGTGTGTGTGTGTGTGTGTGACATCCTCTAACTGTCTGTCTGTCTACTTTTGTGGGGCCTTCATATGCTGACACATATGAAATTTTAAAATTACGTCAAAATTTTCAAATTTAGTATATTGAAATAATTTTCCACGTTAAATCCGATTTTGTTATTTATTTGTTCCAGAAAAATTGCAGAAAAATGTTACTTAGATTTCAATTCTAATCAATTTTACCTAATCAAAAAACAGGATTTGGAAGCTGGCATTTTCTGCATGATAGCTGGCTATCACAAAATCAAGCCAAAATCATTGCGAGGAGGTATCTTTATTAATCAAACGAAAGCAAAGCATTACCACGACCAAAGTTGTAAGAATTTCTGAAGTTTTAATAAGTTTTAATGAATAAAGTCATATAAAACGGTCGAATAGACATTTAAATAATTTAAAAAGGAAGTCCTGATCAAGAGGCCTATCTGACATGGAATAAATAAAGATTTATGTAAGACATTCTAATGTAAAAATTGCCCGATAACGACGGGCTAACAAGTTAGTATATACATATTTGTATGTTAGTGTGTATATGTATGTACACACACACACACACACACTGCACCACTGCATACACTGGCGTTAGAAATTTATACAATAGATGGCTATTCGGTCTTTATACTACATTAATTACTTCTGCCATGACGCAGTTCTTCAGGTAATGTTGGATAAGGACTATTGTTTCACCTTCATATATTGATTCTCAAGAAGAGAATTTAACGTGAGAAGGAATTTAACGCAAATACATAAAATTAAAATGAAACAGATAAATTCAAATTGATGCTTATTATCGTTTCAATAAACGAACACTCTTTATTCCTTACCACCGATTCTTTTATTCTTTTACTTGTTTCAGTCATTTGACTGCGGCCATGTTGGTGCATTGCCATAAAGGTGTTTTTTTTAATTGACGAAAAATTGATCCCAGGACTTATTCTTTGTAAGCCTAGTACTTATTCTTTCGGATCTCATGCCGAACCAAGTTATGAAGACTTAGACACACCAACATCAATTGCCAAGCGATGGTGGAGAGACAAACACAGACACAAAGACATAAATATATATCCTTTTATCCTTTTATTCTTTTGTTTCAGTCGTTCGACAGCGACCATGCTGGAACATCGCCTTTTTGTCGAACAAATCGACCCCAGGACTTATTCTTTGTAAGCCTGGTAATTATTCTATCGGTCTCTCTGGCCGAACCGCTAAGTTTCGGGAACGTAATCACACCAACATCAGTTGTCAAGCGTTGGTGGGGGAACAAACACGGACAATGACACATAAATACATGCTGGATCTTTTCCCTTTCAACGGCAGATCGAGAAATTAATTTTTTGTAACTAAACACTTTCAAACTTCGGACACTGGTAGAATGTGTCATATAAAACATCTTTTACTATTACTCTTAGTGTTGTTGAGAAACAACAGTAGTAATTTTATTCAGCTGAATGCACGTCATTGATTAGTTGAAATTAACGAAATACAACAACTTTAACACGAAATAACTTCGTAAATAGAAACTTTTCTCAACAACACTAAGAGTAAAAGATGTTTTATATGACACATTCTACAAGTGTCCGAAGTTTGAAAGTGTTTAGTTACAAAAAATTAATTTCTCGATCTGCCGTTGAAAGGGAAAAGATCCACACATGCATATATATATATATATTATATATATATATATAGGGTTAGGGTTAGGAGTGGGGGAAGGGTATCTTTTTCCTTCACAAATGTAAATAAACCCAATCTGTTTCTTAAACGAGGGACATATTCATTATGCACAGAATGTTATTTACGTCAATGGAGGTAATTGATTGGTTAAAATTGCCGAAATGCAAGAAATTTTAGACGAAATATGTTAGAACCTATAGAATTTTCTCAATAAAGCCAAGAGAAAATGATGTTTTATAAACACATTCTACCAGTATACGAAGTTTAAAATTTTTTAGTTACCTAGTTACCTAGTTACCTAGTTTTTAGTTACAAAGTGCCATTCAAAAGGAAAAGATCCCTTTTGTATTATTTAATCACCGTTACACATGTAGTAGAAAGTATGTAAAATACCTCCTATTAGAAATCATTCAGACAAAGAATGATATTTTTATAATATTATTATTTGATTCTCTGTCTGAAGAATTTCTTATAGATGGTAACTTAACATGTTTCTTCTACAAGTTTCGTAACTCCTATTATGTGTAATGGTGAATAAGTTAACACCAAAACTTTTCCCAACCTTCTGCTTTGATACATGCGTACACACACGCGCGCATGCACACACACGCGAGCATGTACACACACTTTTTCTCTCTCTCTCTTACACACACACACACACACAACACATACACACACACACGCACGCACACATACATATTCTCTCTCTCACACACACACATCATTTTTGTATCTGTTGCAAGATTCTGTATGCGTTGAAACAAATCTTGTGTCTTGGCAGAGTCATCTTGTCAATAATAACGCATGCACTGGCTCAATACCGCTTCTTTATTGTTAGTCAAATGGTTAAATATCTAAATAACCAACTAATCTATCGATTGTTTAATGTGCTGGCTAAACAATAAGTCGGTTGTTTGTTATTCAATATTCTTTCGTCGCCATTCGCAACCTACTCAATGATGTGACTTCTCCTCTCGCTCCAAGGTCTACTCTGAGTTTCAGAGAATCGGTCTTATGTCTGTGTGTATGCATGCTCATATGTGTATATGAAGATGTGTATTCGCGTAGAAGAGGAAGTAAAGGCGAGAGTAAACGAACAGTGTGTGTATGTGTGTGTGCGTGCGCGCGCGCATGTGCGTATGCGTGTGCGTGGTTGTGTGTACACTCGCGTGACTGCTTGTATGTTTGTATGGCTGTGGATGTGTGTGCACTAACCATTCGTGACCGCTTTAAGGGTACGGCCTTTTGTGCAAGATCAGTTTAGTTTCAGTTCTGAAGAAGTTCGTTTGTTATCCAGTAAAGATTTATGAGGGTACGGTGTAAATATTTGTGGGGAAGGGAAGGAGTCTCTCCAATGTATGTTGCATTCCGGTTCTTACAAGCCGCTTCCATGCACTTTATGTTGTCTTACAATTGATATTCGGATTAAAGGTACATACCACACAGTTCCTACCAGTACACGTTGTCTTGTTTAAGTGGTACGTCTTACATAAATGTGATCTGCTGAACCTGCTTGGTTTCTTAACGATGTTAATGTTGAGTGATGTTCTTCTGACATCCTAAACTTGCTGGCTAACTCCCTATTAGGCGTGGCCTCGACAGACATGACTCTTTGATGTTTATACGTCTCGTACCAAGTGTCTGCTCTGTTTCCCTTATCATAATTCCTCTGTATTCTGTTCCAATGTTCCCCCGGTATCTAAGGCGAGTTCCACTAGTGTCCTTACGATATTTTCTAATTTCTTTCTAACACCCCACCATCACTACCCTGTACACTCTGATCCTATTTTACTGGTTGTAGCCAGAGAACAGCATGCGATGCCGAAAGTCTTGTGCGTGTCTCTTTATTTCATAGGGTTCGTGCAAGAACACATTGCTCATTATCCTGAGTCCGCTTTTAGTATGTTATTTTTTACGTTGTGTGATATAGCTGAGTTTTTGCTTGTGAATAACAAGTTCAGGACCGAAAGATCAAAACTTGCTTACCAGAAACTACCAGGCTAACGTTCTTCAAAATGGTTCTGACCCTAAATGCAGATTTTGCGATGCATTTCACGAAACAATAGACCATCTTGTTTCCGGATGTCCTGTGGTGACACCAAACGAATACAAACACGCCACGACAGGGTAGGACAGTATTTACATTGGAAACACTACAAAATCGGCATTCGTGTTAACTGGTAGGAACATCACCCTGAACCAGTCGTTGAAGCTAAAAATGTCATTATCCTCTGGGATTTTCCTGTCAACACTGACAAACAATCCAGGTTAACCGACCAGACGTAATTATTAAAGACGGGGAAGAAGATGCTTGTAGACTAATAGATGTAAGTGTTCTCACTGATAAAAATATATTTATAAAGGAATATGACAAACTTAGTAAATATAAGGACCTGGAAATTGAAGTACAAAAGATGTGGCATCTTAAAGCAAAAACTGTTCCTGTTATTGTAAGAAAAGAGATATCAGAAATATTTAGACAAAAATCCCAGGAGAACCGTGTCTCAGAAAAATACAAAAGATTGTGCTGTCAGGTACTGTTCACATCCTTAGAAAAACCCTATTAATTCAAATTCCTGTGTTGTATTACATGGAGTTATTTCGCTACTGCCCCTGCCACTTTCCCTCCCTAAGCTTTCAGTTTTACTTTAACATCTCTTATCCTTTACTTGCCCTAGGGCGCTTGGTGCGTCTCGGCAAGTGATTGCAACAAACATGCACATTAAAAATTAAATAATAATAATCCTTTCTACTATAGACACAAGGCTTGAAAAAATTTGGGGGAAGGGACTCGTCGATTACATCGTACTTAGTTTATCGAACCCGAAAGGCAAAGTCGACCTCGGCGGAATTTGAACTCAGAACGTCTTTAAGATGGACGAAATGCCGCTAAGTCCGAGTTGCAAACGATTCTGCCAGCTCGCCACCTTCAGTAAAGAAGGAGAAGGAGGAGGAGGAGGAGGAGAAGAAGAAGAAGAAGAAGAAGAAGAAGAAGAAGGAGGATGATAATAATAATAATAATAATAATAATAATGATAATAATAATAATAATAATAATAATAATAATAATAAGAAGAAGAAGAAGAAGAAGAAGAAGAAGAAGAAGAAGAAGAAGAAGAAGAAGAAGAGAGCGCAAACCTCTGCCAGTTTAATACAGCTCCAAAAAAACTGTTATTAGAGACAGCTAGATACTTAGGAGGGTTCTTGGCATCTAAGGTTACTTGTAGCTCAATGTTAGGAATTTTTCTTTTCCAACAGTCTAATCCCTTGTATGTATAATAATAATAATAATAATAATAATAATAATAATAATAATAATAATAATAATAATAATGATGATGATGATGATGATGATGATGATTCTTTATAAACCACAAGGGTTTACATTGAAAAACATTATGGAGAGTACAGAACAAAACAAAGAATGTGTGTGTGTGTGTGTGTGTGTGTATGTGTAAGTGTGTGTGTGTGTGTGTGTGTGTGTGTGTGTGTGTGTGGTTGTGAGGCTTTTGCGTGTAAACAAGAGCAAAATCAACAATGTGTGATCCTCATTGGGGAGGAGACGTTCGAGGGTAGCTCATGGAAAAACCTCATAAAAAACCATGGGTACCCTGACTTTTCCTTTTTTCACCGCCTACAAGGTGTATGCTCAGGGCAGACCCGTTCACCTGCACCGTTCACGCAACTTTCATTAACCTTTCAGTAAATTGGCTTGAAGACAACGCTTCCCTTTCTACCCTTATTTTCCTTTTCAAGTGAAGTTGATCAGGGATTGGCCAAAGAGAAAAGCCTTCAATCCCGTCCACCATACAACCTCTTTCGCTATGGCCACCAGGCATATAAAAAACAGCCTTTCTTTCTCGGTTAAAAGAAGGCAGTGGGGCGATCTTCACAATGGATTCAGTTGATAGCCGAATCCGTCCCAGACGCGACAGCAAGTGTTCGACATAAACCCACAGGTCAGCAATACTCAGGCACTGGACAAGTGCATGCAGCGCTGTCTCGTCGTCCTGCGCGCATCTCGGACATGCTCGGTTGACGATACTTCCGTATCTGTAAAGTTTATCTCGAATAGACAAAGCTTTCTGGTAGCACTGTCAGGCCAGAGATTTTCGGAAATTATCCATTGGTCCCAGGCCGAAAGTTTTTCGGAAGAGAGCGGCTAGTTGATCATCTTTAACACCCAAGGTCTCCCCAAAAGCGTCGTTGCACTTCTCCTTCACTAATCCTGTATAAAAAGCTAAAGTGGAGGTTCTACCTATCGCTGAGGGTTGTGGGCGCTTGAAGACATTCCACTTTCCAAATGCTCTCCCTCAGTCTCTGTTTTACCTGCAGTTCCGTTAAAGAAACTAGCTGCGGAAATACGTGTCTGGCGAACGGCGACCACACCTGTTCACTGTCAGGGAAGCACTGGAGATGTCGTAGCCTAAGCGCATGTTTGCGCATCATCAACCACGACATGCCCAGTCCACCACTCAGCGGATGTTGACATCAGATAGACCGCCTGACCATCGGGACGCGTTCCTTCCACAAGAAGCGGAAGAGTATACACTCCTGCGTAATCAGATGGTAGCCAGGACAAGGCACGACGGTCAAGCGAAAGTAGATGACGGACGCGATATACGCGTTAGCCACCTCAGCCAAACCTTTAAGGGATAGCTTTCTCTCGGCCCATTTCTGGGTGAGAGTAGTCACCCTGCTCGTTAACTCGTCCCAGTTTTTGTCCATCTAGCAGTCCGGACAGAACTAGAGCCCAAGTAATTTAACCGGTCCGTATCTCGCTCAACGACGCAGTTGGATGGCATGGACTTGCTTCTCCAGGTGCTGAACCGCAAGCCCACATTTTTTCCTGGTTAATCGCGCTCCTGAAACCGCCTCGGTGCTGATCATTTCTATTTGTTTATGATCCGTCATCACTACGGTGACGTCGTCGGCATATGCGACATGCATCTCTCACATCCTAGTTCACATGAGAGGCCTCTCAACGCCTCCAGTTTGTGTAGTAGTGGCTCGAGAGTCAGTACATACGAGTGTCGAGAGAGGGCAACCTTGCCGGACCGAGTGCATGATGTTGAACGGCTCTGAGAAGTGACCGTTCACTCTGACCACTGAACAGATGTCTGTGCATTGCATCGTTCCAGCTCTTGAATACAGGCCTGAAACCAGCTGCCTCGAGGACCGTCGCCAGGTATAGATGGTCGATCCTATTGAAAGCTTTAGACTGATCTAAATTGATTAGGGGCAGGTTCTTTAGCCACTTTTTCACTGATGTATCACATAAGGTGGAGGTTGTCATGGATGAATCTTTTCAGGATGGCACATGTCTATGCCTCCCCATACCAGACGAGAAGCGTCTATCTCGTAGCTAACACCTTGGCCAAAATTTTGAACTCTACATTCAGCAGAGTTATGGGCCTAAATTTGTTAATACAGTCCCCATTGTTTAGGTCTCCTAATAATAATAATAATAATAATAATAATAATAATAATAATAATAATAATAATATATGCTGCGGCTGCTGCTGATGAAAATTTCTGATATAGGCACAAGGCCAGAAATTTGGGGGAAAGGTTAGAAATCGTCTTTAGTATTTAACTGGTACTCTATTTACTGACCTTGTAGGAATGAAAGACAAAGATTGATATTGCTATGTTTACAGCTTATATAAGCTTTGCCAATTATTATCGATCTATTTGATTCATTAGTTTAAAAAAAAAAACTACGTTGGATACCTTTTCCTTTTATTTTTCCGTAATCTTTTATTGGCATTCTATATGATTTTAAAAATTGTATTACATATTATATATTGTATATTACATGTTGCATTTTATTATATAAGGCGGCGAGCTGGAAGAATAGTTATTACGCCGTCTTTACGTTCCGAGTTCAAATTCCGTTGAGATCGACTTTGTCTTCAATCCTTTTGGGGTCGATAAAATAAATATCAGTTGAACAATGGGGTCGATGTAATCGACTAGCCACCACTCTCAAAATTTCCAGCCTTATCATTATCATTTATTATTGGGCAATTTTGATTTATTTTAATTTATTTCACCACTAGCGCTCTCTGCTTGCCTGCCTGCCTGCCTGCCTGCCTGTCTGTCTGTCTGCCTGTCTGTCTGTATGTCTGTATGTATGTATGTATGTATGTATGTATGTATGTATAGGCGTAGGCGTGGCTGTGTTCGGTTCCACTGCGTGGCACCTAGAGAAAGTGTTTCCTACTATAGCTTCGGGCCGACCAAAGCCTTGTGAGTGGATTTGTTAGATGGAGACTGAAAGAAGCTTGTCGCGCGCGCGCGCGTGTGTGTGTTGAAAAAAGATTTGAGATATATACAAATCAAATTTTTATGAATAAAAGATGGTGGCGAAAATACCACAGAAGTAAATTTAAGACATTTTAATTTAGAAAAAATTAATAAAATTATTAAAAGAATTTTTTAAATATATATTGAAAATATAGAAGGTGACCCGCTCTACGCACGAGTAAGAGTGGTTGTTACTTTCTGTTTCTTCCTTTCTGTTTTTTATCACCACATTCACCCACTTTGTTTCTCTCTCCTTTCTCTCTCACTTTCCCACTCTCTTACACTTCCTTTCTCTCGGACCCTCCCTCGCTTTTTCTTACTCTCTATCTTTCTCTATCTATCTCTCCCATTTATTAACAACAAAAGATCTTGAGTAAGTTGAGAAAGAAATATTTTGAAAGATCAATCATAAATATCAGGCAGTGACAACAGAAAGGTCTGCTTCAAGGCAGACAGCAAAACACTAACATTTAAAAGGGACAGACGAACTTGCGAGCTGAATAAAAATAAAAAAAATATTGGAAACCAAAGTTTGAAGGGATAGAATCTGAGATAGTAGAGTCACCATGACTGGCATTTCTTAACGACGGGCAGCAACGTAGTGGCAGTTTAACGGCTGGCGTAAAATTTTGAACTTGATGTAAAAGAAAATTCCTAAACACCAAGTTTTGAAGTGATTATTTCTCACGACAGTAGACTCACCATGGCAAGCATTCAAAACTTCTTCATGATGGACGGCAACACATAGAAGATTTAAAGGGTGGCGCGACTTTTTTAGCTTGATATAACAGAATTCTATAACATAGAATTTTAATCCCCTTCCAGCCCCATTTAGATCCCTTTTCACACTTTGGTTAATATAACCCGATTTCATTCGGGTCTAATCGGGCCACATTTTATAAGATGAGTAATTTTGTCCTATAGGTTACGCCTTTCATTTGAGGAAAAAAATAGTTGCCATGCAAACTCGCCAGCACTTTTAACATAGGTGTGCATATTTTCAGCTCAACCGACCACATAATGCACACATATATATATATATATATATATATATATATATATATATATATATATATAATATATATATATATATATATATATATATTAAGGTATGTAGAAAAATACAACATGGACAAGAACGTATAACTCAAGAAGACGATACAATAAACACGGACAGGACATTCGAAACCCTCAGTCTTCAGTCAAGAACCGGATCATCGTAGTAATTTCGGCTGATTAATCTTGAGATTACTAGATCACGGCCAGCCCTCCAAGAAAAACTAAGCAACGAGCATTAGAAAAACTAAGCTGGGAGCGTAGATTTCCTGGAAGAAGGATCGAATGCATACGGACACCAGGACAGCAAAAGGGACGAATATAAAAAAACAAAAAAATAATGGAATACAGAAACATGAAATACAGAAGCATTAACGGTGAAAACAACAACAAGTGTCTTACGACTGATAACAAGCAAACAAATTTTTTCTCTGGCGCAAGGAAAGGAGCCTTATCGGCGATGCCTATAGCGGCGGACGAAAAACAACGATGTTAACACGACGCTGGTCAGAAGCTGAAAGGCAGATTTCGGCCAGCAGTCACGTGACAGAGAAGAGAGAAGAGAAAAGAAAAGAAAGAGAAGCAACGGAAGAGAGAGAGAGAGGAGAGAGAGAGAGGAGGGACAAACGCAACAAAGAGAGAGAAGAGAGAGAAAGAAGGAATCAGAGAGGAGAAGGGATGGGTGTCGAAGAGCGACCTGTGAGTGCAGAGCGAGACAAAGAAATAGGAGGGTAGTGGAAGATTAGACCAAAGAATCAGAGGAAAGAGAAGAGAAAAAGAGGATGAGTAGAGAGAGAAGGGGACAGATCAAGTAAAAGTGAGAGAGAGAGAGACAAACAAAGAGTCGTACCAGTTATTAAGAATATGTGCTCACATTAATGTTAAGAGGGTACGTGGCGCCTGGAATATATGTTAAGGTATGTAGAAAAATACAACATGGACAAGAACGTATAACTCAAGAAGACGATACAATAAACACGGACAGGACATTCGAAACCCTCAGTCTTCAGTCAAGAACCGGATCATCGTAGTAATTTCGGCTGATTAATCTTGAGATTACTAGATCACGGCCAGCCCTCCAAGAAAAACTAAGCAACGAGCATTAGAAAAACTAAGCTGGGAGCGTAGATTTCCTGGAAGAAGGATCGAATGCATACGGACACCAATATATATATATACGCATTAAATATATATAAGTACATATATACGCGTTATATATATATATGTGTGTGTGTGTGTGTGTACGCATTATATATACAAATGTATACAAATTATATATATATACGTGAAGATCTCATTCTAATAAATTCAGTTTCTGTTCATTTTGGCGTCCATTCTTGCACAAAAACATCCGTAAAACAATGGTCAACATCATCGAAATGGTCAACGTCATCGAAATATGATATTAGTCTGTGAGAAAAACCAATGGCGAAACAACTCGGATTGTTTTCTTTTTACGCTCTGCCATTTTGGAAAACCAGGCATATGGTGCTATATGTTGGAGTATCGGTTCAGCTAGCAATATATACGGTTGCTTCTGTGAAGGTCTAAAGAAGACTGTTGTGTTTTTAAAGTTGTAGAGATATTTGATCCACCTTCTTTATTCGCTCAGGAGAGGTAGAGACGGAGGAAGAAAAAATCATATATGAAAGAGAGAAGACTTGTCAAAGTGTGCGTTTTTTGCGCTAGTAACCACACCTTTTAAGATAGGGATTTCTAACCTAGCCCACTCGCATCCTCACCTCATTTTACATGTCCGTGTAAATTTTGGAAGAAAGAGTAACAGAGAGACGGCGAAGCTGTCAAACGTAGTTATAGAAAAAATTGGAGGGAAGGGGGAAAAGAGAGAGATCGAGGAAGAAAATGTGGTATATGAAAGAGAGGACTGAAAAATAAAATATTTTGAAACCTAAAGATGATTTGGTTTACAATGAGAAAACGAATGAAATAGTTAAGAAGTAAATATTTCAAAACTGGAAAATTTTTCAAATTTACCGACAAATTTTTGTTAACGACGGTCGCCTTGAGCATACAAATAAATTCTTTAAAATCTTTTATCCACGCAAAATAATAACATATCTTCTGATAAATAATATGTTATAATTGTGCGGTTGGTGGTGGGAGATAATAATTCACCTTTCTGAAAGACCTGTGGTGGGAATATTTAAACTTTTGCGGCTGTCATGTTTCGTCTTTATAGATACAAACAGTATACATTGAGAGACGCGTTGGAGAAGAAAGAGAGACGGCGGAGGTGTCAAACGTCGTTATATAGAGAGGATTTGGAGGGAAGGGGAGAGAGAGAGAGAGAGAGAGAGAGAGAGAGGAAGAAAAGGTGATATATGAAAGAGAGGACTGAAAAATGAAATATTTTGAAACTTAAAGATGATTTGTTTTAAGAGAAAGTTTCTCATGATTGTGTGGTGGTGGTGGCGATGATAACTCTCTCTATGAATGCAGACAGACGTAGAGAGAGAGTGAGTGTGACAGCGCTTGCGAAGGCGGCGGAGGAAAGATAGTAGACGCTATCAAACGACGTTATAGAGAGAAAGTGAAAGGAAGGGAGGAAAGAGATGGAGGAAGACAGGCAGATAATAGAATGCGAAGCAGCGAGGGAAAGATAGTAGACGCTGTCAAGTGACGTTATAGAGAGAAAGTGATGGGAAGGGAGGAAACAGAGAGAGACGGAGGAAGACAGGCAGATAAGAGAATGGAAGTAGACTTGTCAAAGTGTGCGTTTTTTTCCCCTAGTAACTACACCTTTTAAGATAGGGATTTTTAAGTTAGCCCACTTACATCCTCATCTCATTTTACATGTCCCTGTAAATTTTGGAGTCAATCCGACGGGATCTAGTGGCCTTTAACCCGTTCTCAATGCCAAAACCAGACAAACAAACTTTTCGCATTTCAGAATTATAATATAGAGATTACCGATTTCGGTGATGAAATTCATCTTACCAAATATTAATATAAATGTGGAACTTGAAATAAAAACAGTTTGCATTTATCTTCTGTTTGGTGGTTAGAACATATCCTGAGTTTTTCCGTAAAGTTTTCTATAAATATAGTTTGTCTGTAAATAATTTTGCATAGAGTACAAGGAGTTACAGAGAAAGAAAGGCGGTGTAGTTGTCTATTGTCTAAAAACTCCTCTGTGGGTTCCTGCCGAGGGAGTGGCTAAAAGCATTTATTGAATGAGTTTTATGCCCAGCTGTGTGTGTGTGTGCGTGTGTGTGTGTGTATTAAGTTTGAGGTGCGTAGGCTTGAACTGCGATGTTTTCCCCTGAGTGTCTCCAGCTGTGTGTATGTGTGCCTGTATGCGTGTGTTTGTGCGTGTGTGTGTAGGTGTGTACAGGCATATATATAGATAGTTTATGAGAGGTAATGGTGTCATTGAGACCCAAAGGTGTCAGTTAATGCTGAATAAGTGCTATAGATAGACCATAGTTAAGTTCCACGTTCGGTGATTATGCGTTGGTCGTATGTCAGCGTGCGTATATAAATTTTTTGTTTCGTAATGAGATAAAAAAAACAAGGCTATGTAGATTTTACAACATTTATAGATAGGTCTTACAGCTGTTTCCAGGATATTTATCGGATATTTATCCCTTCATCGGAGACGGTGTGAGAGGATGGTTAAGAAATAGTTAATTTAGATACGATATAAAATAGAGAGTGAGGTGGAGGAAAGAAAAGAAAATAGATGTGAGATAAGTATGGATGTTGTATTTGTAGATCCATTTTTTAGGCAGAATGGTATACATATAAGATTCAAATATCTTATGAGTAAAATCTAATAGTATTTAAAATTGGTCATTCCAAGTATAGAGTTTATATACAGTGTTATTGAATCAAGGGTTTTATATAAAGTGACCTAAAAATAGGGAGTGTATTAGTAGGGTCAAATCGAAAGAGAGGAATAAAGAAAGAGAAAAAGAGAGAGTAAGATGAAGAAAGTAAGAAGAAAACAATAAAATAATAAAATAATAAAAAAAAATAGGAAGATAGGAATAAAGGAAAAAAAAAAAGAAAAAAGAAAAACAAAGATATAGATAAGAGAAATGCACCAGTTAGTGGTCAGTGGAGATAATTTGAAAGTAGGAGTGGGGTGATAGAGAGAGAAAGGTATTAGAGTGTAAAAAGATAGGAGGAATGGGGGAGGGGTAATAAAAGGTACAGGAGTGACAGATGTGTAGTGATAGAGTCTAAGTGATGGGGCAGAGAGAAGGTTAGTAGTAAAGAATAAAGAATTTAGGAATTTAGATGGTTTGGCAGGTCAGTGCTTAGTAATATAAGAAAATATATATGTGAAGATGTATACATATGTTATTGGGATTACCTAAGGGATATAGAGGAAATGTATTGTATGGTCGTTTAGGCATTTGGATTTGTGGTAGAATATGAATGTGTGAAAAAAGCGGTGGTTGCATGTGCTTAGTGCCTCATTATATTTATTTAGCAGTGCTGGAGAGAAGTGCTTTAATATGTGAAGTGCCTCCTTCAGGCAAAGTTTGCAGGTTGATCGTTGACATACACTTCCCTAACATCAAGGGAGGCCTATACAGGGACGACGCTTTATTTGTTACTAAAAGCATAAATAAATCACCCTTAGAAAGAACTAGAAAGGGTCTATATAAATTCTTCTCTAACCTAAACCTATCTATCACATTCGAAAACTCTCACAAAACTCTGACGCAACTTTAAACCTATCAACACCCCAATATTCCCCTTACCACAAACCTAACCAATACCTTAACATCCACTCTAATCACCACAAATCCACTTTCGATAACATAATCAATGGCATCTCAACCCGCATATCCGACCTCTCTTCCACTGAAGAAATTTTCAATAATCACGCACCATATAATCAAGTACTCGCCGCTAGCGGCTTTTCCCAACAAATAGAATACATCCATAATACCAGGCTCAAACAACACATATCTCAAATCACATCTCAAACATGCAACAACCATCACAATCGCAACCAACCACACACACATTCGTCGATGGAACCCTGGAAGGTCTTGCACCTAGGCAACCTAGACCACCCACACATTCATTTAACACTAGGTCAAAAACGAAAACAACTAAAATAGCTAACAATAACAGACCTCACCTTCCACATACCTTCCCCCAAAATATAGATAGCACTCCTTTATCTAATAACTTAGATAGCACTACTCCCAGACCCCCTTAAAAAGTGGTGGACGTTCTATTCTGTGGTACCCCCCCCCCATTCTCACTTAACGTTAAGAACTTAGCTAAATCCTTCTTTAGAATACTAGACTCTAAATAAACATAATGAGGCACTAAGCACATGTAACCACCGCTTTTTTCACACATTCAAATTCTACCACAAATCCAAATGCCTAAACGACCATACAGTACATTTCCACAATACCCATTAGGTAATCCCAATAACCTTATAAATCTACATTCTAACTCCTAATCCCTATCTAATTCCTCACTCATATTAGAATATCACAACCATCTAATTATATTCGTATGTATGTGAATCCATTCATATGTATGAATGTGTGTATGCGTATATGTATGTGTGTATGTGTGAATGTATGAATGCATGCTAGGTATATATACCTGCGTATACAGGGGCGATAATACATGCAGATGCACGTATATGTGGGTGCGCATGTGTGCATATACATACGAGTAAGAGTTGTATGTGTGGATATTGATATGTATAAACATCTGTATGAATATATATATATATACATGTCTAATATATACATATGTATACATCTTCACATATATATTTTCTTATATTACTAAGCACTGACCTGCCAAACCATCTAAATTCCTAAATTCTTTATTGTTTACTACCAACCCTCTCTCTGCCCCATCACTTAGACTCTATCATTACACATTTGTCGCTCCTTTTTTATATCTTATCTAAATTAACTATTTCTTAACCATCCTCTCACACCGTCTCCGATGAAGGAATATAATAAATATCATGGAAACAGCTGTAAGACTTATCTATAAATGTTGTAAAATCTACATAGCCTTGGTTTTTTTTATCTCATTACGAAAAAATTTATATATATATATAAACTTTGATTTATATATATATATATATAATATATATATATATATATATTATATATATATATATATATATATATATATATATATATATATATATATATAAACTTTGATTTTCATGATGTCCATGTCCCGTCTTACAGCCTCTACAGTGTTCATAGAGAATTGAGCAGCATTCATGATGGCATTTTGATACTCAGCCCGAATCATCATGATCAACTCTTTTTCAAAATTCAGTTGACTTCCAGCCCTTCATGTCAGCTAACTTTTACTCGTCTACAACTTTAATCTGTAAAGCATAAGCTCTCCGACGCTGTTGACTGTTGTTAATACATCAAGTTGTCCTTGATAAAAGGAGACACAAAAAGTCGTCAAATTTAACCCGGGCACCCTGTATATAAATGTTTCCCGGATTTATCGTTTTATCCATTACGTAATTCAAGCCAGTCACTAACAACGTGGCAAGGCCCTGTTTGTTTAAGTTCACGAGATCTCTTGGGGTTTGTGTATATCTAATTCAATTGCTGTGTGTATGTGCTTGAACATATGTATGCATGTGGATAAATTTCGTTTTCTGTAGCAACGTGCACACAAACACATACACATTCAAAAATGCATGTACACATAGGTTTACATACATTATACCACAACACCTTGATACAATGAGCCGGATTCCTTGTTGACGGGGCTTAATAAAAAGGGGCTAAATAATTAACACACTGTATGCAAATTAGTAACACTAGTTTCCTGAAGCTATTGGATATGATGTGTTTATTAACAGATTAGCAAATTCTTTTTATAGGACCCTCACTGGGGCTTCATCAGCGGTGTCTACATCATCTAGCCATCACTTTTACTGAATCTGCAGAAAAATAGGTTAGCTTGATATTTTTGTTCTGCTATGTAGGCTTACACACACCACACGCATGTATATATATTTGTTGTGTTTTGGGAGAGTCATTACGCCAGTAATAATTACACAGGCACAGGTTCAAATCGCTATTGTAAGTCAATTTGCTAAGTATGTAACTAACAAATAGATTGTTTATTTAATGTGCTGGTTAAACAATCAAAGTTCTTTCATTGCTGTTGGCGACTTTCTCAGTGACTTAGTGACTTTCGTTTTCGATCTGTGAACCTTTTTTAACTGGGGGAAAGCCTTATTAATTTTAAAGCTAGATTAAATTTAGAAAAAAAATTCAATTTCAAGTTTGCAGTGAAGTTTTTTTAGTCATCTATGAATGTTAAATTGAAAGCTAGTATAGTATATTTCTTATTATTTGATTATAAAGAATTAAAATTTGAAAAATATAGGAATACTCACAAAATTATTATTTAAAGTATTTAAACGTTCGGGTTGTGCAATGTATACAAGATACCCAACTCCAGACGATTATTCAACAGATTTGTATTACTCTTATATTTTAAAATTTCATAAGTTTCCATAGAACAAAGTTGACAACCATCCCTACTATTTCTATATGGTTGCACCCTTCTTACTATATCCCATTTTAGGTTGAATTCTATATTATTTGTTTTTAGTTCCCAAATTTTGCTAGATAGTGTTGTGCAACCTGCCTTATGTTTGAGCCTAAAAGAGGAAAAATGACTGTTAAGACGTCTTTTAAGATCCACCGAACATTCGAAATAAAGAAAGCTATTGCTAGAAGTTATCAATGTGCATTTATAAATTACGTTTTGGACCGAACAACGACCAGATACCGGACATTTTGATCTAATCCTACAATTACAAATGGGGGGATAGTGTTCGGTTCTGGAATTATTTAAGGACAGTTCACTTACATTACTGTTATTTAAATTATTATTAGTATTAGTATTACTTTCATTATTAGTAATCACGTTGTTATGCAAATTAGGGTCACTAGTTATTAATCTATCCTCACCATCATCACCTACCATACTTTTATCTATACTACCTATATTATTGGTATTGTTATTATCACTATTTACATCAATGTTGTTATTATTATTATTATTATTGTTATCATTATTAATATTTTTATTATTACCATTATTATTATTATTATTATTATTATTATTATTATTACTATTGTTAATGCTATTATTACAGTAATTATTACTATCATTGTTGTTACTATTCATTCTACTCCTGGCTAACTTAATGTTTTGACTATTAAGTCTAGCTATTATGGTAGCCATGTTTGGGAGAGTGGAATATGAAATTCTTACTGATCTCCTAGAAATTATTTTATGATATTTATGGGAGGCTGGGAAATTTTTTTCCAGTATAGATTTAAATCTACTGTACACATTCGTCGAGATCGTACAATTAAAGGGGATATTTAGCCAAATGATATTTTCTCTTTTATATTTTTTGTTTAAGTAAGAGTGGGAAGGATTAGTGTTATCAGTATTCGTACGAGAATTATTATTCTTTTTAGTACTATTTTTATGCCTATCGGGTTTATCTAGGTTAGCATTCTCATATTTATTTATGATCTGTTCCCTATTTTTATTCCTATAATTAGGTTTATACACTAGGTTCTTTTTCTCAATTAATTTATGTTTATGTAGGGTATGAAAGTTTATATTGCTTACGTCATTTACATTCACTTTATTATTTGGGAGATTTGAGCTATCCATATCAAGAAAGGTGATTTCCTGGTCATATCCAGCCTTGGATAATGCGATATTGTAATGGTTAGAGTGAGAGTTAAAGATTTCACTCTTTGATGATAATTTTGAAATTCTTGAGAAATATTTTTAACTAATGATTTTAGTATATTCGGGAGGGGGTAGCTGACTTACTTACATATCTAGTGACTTCGCTCTCCTTTCTAAATGGGTAATGTAACTTTGAATTTAGGTCTAAGGTAACGTCTAGGAAGTTAACTATCTTAGTGTTAGGTTCATAAGTAATGCCTAGGTTAAAATCTTTGAAAAATTTGCTAATTTTCTTTTTTATCCTCTCAATACTTGATTTATTATAGCTAGGTACAACAAACAAAGCATCATCCCTATATAGACCACCTTGTAATTCAGGGATATCTCTGTTTATGCATTTTAATAAGTATGCTCCCACCAGATTCGTTATCTCCGCCGAGTCACTAGAGCCCATAGGTATATCAAAATTATTAGGGGTATCCGCCCTAGTCCATAATTTACCTTCACATTCAATGATAGTTTTTCTAGCTAATAGGATGATGTCAATTTCCTCCCTAGATATGAGAGAGCAGTTCATAGCAAACATAAGCGATTTATTAAGTAGAATGGAAGTGAATTGTCCTTAAATAATTCCAGAACCGAACACTATCCCCCCAGTTGTAATTGTAGGATTAGATCAAAATGTCCGGTATCTGGTCGTTGTTCGGTCCAAAACGTAATTTATAAATGCACATTGATAACTTCTAGCAATAGCTTTCTTTATTTCTGATGTTCGGTGGATCTTAAAAGACGTCTTAACAATCATTTTTCCTCTTTTAGGCTCAAACATAAGGCAGGTTGCACAACACTATCTAGCAAAATTTGGGAACTAAAAACAAATAATATAGAATTCAACCTAAAATGGGATATAGTTAGAAGGGTGAAACCTTATAGAAATAGTAGGGATGGTTGTCAACTTTGTTCTATGGAAACTTATGAAATTTTAAAACATAAGAGTAATACAAATCTGTTGAATAATCGTCTGGAGTTGGGTATCTTGTATACATTGCACAACCCGAACGTTTAAATACTTTAAATAATAATTTTGTGAGTATTCCTATATCTTTCAAATTTTAATTCTTTATAATCAAATAATAAGAAATATACTATACTAGCTTTCAATTTAACATTCATCATCATCATCATCATCATCGTTTAGCGTCCGCTTTCCATGCTAGCATGGGTTGGACGGTTCAACTGCGGTCTGGGAAGCCAGAAGGCTGCACCAAGCCCAATCTAATCTGGTAATGTTTCTATAGCTGGATGCCCTTCCTAACGCCAACCACTCCATGAGTGTAGTGGGTGCCTTTTACGTGCCACCGGCACAGGTGCCAGACGAGTCTGGCAAACGGCCACGATCGGATGGTGTTTTTTATGTGCCACCGGCACAAGGGCCAGGCGAGGCTGGCAACGGCCACGAACGGATGGTGCGTTTTACGTGCCACTGGCACGAGGCCAGTCGGGGCGGCGCTACAGGTGTCAGACGAGTCTGACAAACGACCATGATCGGATGGTGCTTTTTATGTTCCACCGGCACAAGGGCCAGGCGAGGCTGGCAACGGCTACGAACGGATGGTGCTTTTGACGTGCCACCGGCACGAGGCCAGTCGGGGCGGCGCTGGCAACGGCCACGTTCGGATGGTTCTCTTACGTGCCACCGGCACTGGTATCTCAGCTACAATTTCCCTTGATCGATTTCGATTCTGATTCTGACTTGCCTCAACACGTCTTCACAAGTATAGTTTTGTGTCCCAAGAAGGGAAGGTATGCATAAGTGGACTGGCTACATCTCGTGTAGAAGGCCACGGGTTATGGTCTCACTTGTCCTGACGGGTCTTCTCACGCACAGCATACTTCCAGAGGTCTCGGTCTCTAGTCATTTCCTCAGTGAGACCTAAAGTTCGAAGGTCGTACTTCCACACGTCGTCCCAGGTTTTCCTGGGTCTGCCTCTTCCACAGGTTCCCTCAACTGCTAGGGTGTGGCACTTTTTCACACAACTATCTTCATCCATTCTCGCCACATGACCTTACCAGCGCAAACGTCTCTCTTGCACACCACAACTGATGCTTCTTAGGCCCAGCTTTTCTCTCAAGGTACTTACACTCTGTCGAGTATGAACACTGACATTACACATCCATCGGAGCATACTGGCTTCATTTCTTGTGAGCTTACCCATATCCTCAGCAGTCACAGCCCATGTTTCACTGCCATGTAGCATGGCTGTTCGTACACACGCGTCATACAGTCTGCCTTTTACTCTGAGCGAGAGGCCTTTTGTCACCAGCAGAGGTAAGAGCTCTCTGAACTTTGCCCAAGCTATTCTTACTCTAACAGTTACACTTTCAGCACACCCGCCCCCGCTACTGACTTGGTCACCTAGGTAGCGGAAGCTATCAACTATTTCTAGTTTTTCTCCCTGGAAAGTGGCAGAAGTTTGTCTCAGAGCATTTTCAGTGTTTATTGCTCCTGAGCATCTGCCACATACAAAAACTATCTTCCTAGTTAGCCTTCCTTTGACATTGCTGCACCTCTTATGTGTCCATAGCTTACACTTGGTGCATCTTATAGAGTTTCTACCTACACCTTTTCTACAGATCGAGCAGGGCCATCTACCTGAAGACGTTTGTGATTTGTCTACCTTCCTACTTATTAGGACTTTGGTTTTAGCTAGATTGACTCTAAGGCCCTTCGATTCTAATCCTTGCTTCCACACCTGAAACTTCTCCTCCACTTCTGATAGTGACTCAGCAATTAGAGCAAGGTGATCAGCATAGAGGAGCTCCCAGGGGCATCCTATCTTGAATTCCTCCGTTATTGCCTGGAGGACAATGATAAATAGGAGAGGGCTGAGGACTGGGCCTTGGTGGACCCCAACCTCTACCCGGAATTCTTCACTGTACTCGTTGCCAACCCTCACCTAACTAGCAGCGTCCCTGTACATGGCTCGCACAGCTCTCACTAACCATTCAACTATCCCAAGTTTCCTCATTGACCACCAGATAAGGCTTTCTCCATGTCAACAAAAGCCAGGTACAGGGGCTTATCTTTGGCTAGGTATTTCTCCTGCAGCTGCCTTACCAGGAATACAGCATCAGTGGTACTTTTCCCTGGCACGAACCCAAACTACATCTCATCTAAACTAACTCTCTCTCTAATTAGTTGGGCTATGACCCTCTCCGTAACCTTAATTACCTGATCCAACAGCTTGATACCTCTGTAATTATTTGTATCTAGGGCGTCACCTTTACCTTTGTAGCAGTTGACTATTATGCTGCTACACCAGTCATTGGGTATGACTCCTTCGTGTATCACCTGATTAACTATACGGGTGACTAGGCTATAGCCGACATTGCCAGATATTTTGAGCATCTCTGCAGTGATACCTGATCGACCTGGGGCTTTCCCTGTCTTCATGCTTCTAATTGCCTTAACTACCAAGGAACTGTCAACTCGGATAGCTGGTCCCTCTGTTGGGTCAACATTCGGCAGACTCTCTTTATCCCTTTCATTTTCTTTATTCAGCAACCTTTCATAGTGGCGTCTCCAAACCTCTCTCTTTGCATCCTCATTTAGCGCAAGTGAACCATCTTCCATGCGAACACACTTCTCTCCTACCACATCACAATTCTCTCTCACACACTGTCTTGCAACACGAAACACCTCCAGTCTTTGGTCCTCACGGCGCAGAACATTGGCAAATTTTTTCTTATCTGCTTCCCCTCTGGCAAGATAGACCTGTCTTCTAGCTTCCCCTTTGGCAGTCTGATACAATTTCCTGCTACCACCATTCTTCCAGTCCTTCCAAGCCTGTCTCTTTTCTCTAATAGCTCTGTCTACAACATTGTTCCACCACCACGTTACATTGGGACAAGAGGGGACTTTGCACCAGCCACAGATCTGGTCAGTGGCTCTCAGCAGGTTGTCCCTTAGAAACGTCCAGTTGCCTTCTACCCCATGTGATACTTCGTCAAAGGCTTCAAGTAACATGTCCCTAAATCTCTGTCCATTCGCAGGATCTTTAAGCTTCCAGATCCTTCTTCTCCATGTTGGTCGTCTTCTGGTTGTCCTCTTAGTCCTGATCCTAAAGTCACTAACTACCAGTCTATGTTGCGGGGTACATTCTTCGCCTGGGAAGGTTTTGGCATTTATAAGCAGCCATCTCTCCCTTTGCCTGGCAAGGATGTAGTCAATTTGGCTGGTATGTTGGCCCAATCGGTAGGTGACTAGGTGGAGATGACTAAAAAAAACTTCACTGCAAACTTGAAATTGAATTTTTTTTCTAAATTTAATCTAGCTTTAAAATTAATAAGGCTTTCCCCCAGTTAAAAAATACTATGCCTACTCGTAATATTAAGTGATAGGTTTTTTCCCCTTTTTTCTCTAAATTACACTCTCTGTAAATGAGATTTGACATTGACCTAGTTTCTCTCACTAAATAGCAGTATATGGCATTTGTTAGTGGCAACTGTTGTCTTCAACTTGAATTCCTTTTATGGAGTTCTGAGACCTCCTTTACCCCATTTCTACAATTAAAAAATCTTTATTACTTCTAACCTTACAGCAGTTAGGAACAGCTATATCTTAGTCAGTCAGTGGATGGACTTCACTACCTCATATGTTCTTAAAATTTAAATCCACATCTTTGTCTGTATATCTACCTTCTCTATAATGTTGCCACTTGATTTGAAAATTTTTGTATTAATGGAAAACCTCTATAATTGGCTGATGAGTACTCAGCATCTTAAATCTGTTGTAATACTTACAACATTTAATAAAATGATGTAGTACGAAACGATTGTATCAAACTACCAGAGTCATTCTTGTTGATTATTTTGATTATATATATATATATACACACATATATGTATATGTATATATATATATATACATACATATATATATATATACATACATATCTACATACATATATATATATACACCATGTATACATATATATATATATATATATATATATATATACATGTATATTATATATATATATATATATACATGTATATATATATATATATATATATATATAATATACATACATGTATACGTACATACATATATATACATGTATATATATATTATATATATATATATACATACATGTATACATACATACACACACATATATATATATATATATATGTGTGTGTGTGTGTGTGTGTGTGTGTGTGTGTGTGTGTGTGTGTGTGTGTGTGTGTGTGTGTGTGTATACATATAGATCTGGAGAGAGAGAGCCTCATTAGCATATAATGTGGGATCCTGGCTATTGTAGAATTTCAAAATCAAAAGGTCTGTAAGACTTCAGTTGATATAAATATGAGCACTACACAAACTCCAAGGTAATGTCAGTTTGACTTCTTTCCTCATTACACACACACACGCACATGTATGTATGTATGTATGTATGTATGATGTATGTGTGTGTGTGTATGTGTGTGTGTGTGTGTATGTATGTGTGTGTATTTATGGATGGATAGTAATAGGTAAGTTATGAGACAGGAAAGAAATTTATATAGATAGTACAGATGACTAAAGGTGGACAATATACGATAAAACAAGATAATTAACATCGTAAAGTTACTCTTCGTCCCATATTGAGGTTAAGAGGTATTTCAATAAGCTAACGATTTAGCAACTTATTTTAAACACACTCTCCCACACACATATTCTTTTATTCGTTTGTCATTTGATTGCGGCTATGCTCGAGTACCACCTTTAGTTGAACAAATCGACCCCAGGACTTATTCCTTGTAAGCCTAGTACTTATTCTATCTGTTCTCTTTTGCCTAACCGTTAAGTTACGGGGACGTAAACACACCAGCATCGGTTGTCAAGCGATGTTGGGGGACAAACAGACACAAACATATACATATATACGACGATATACACACAATATGTGTGTGCATGTCTGAATGTATAATGTATGCATGATGTAATGTATGATGTATGTGTGTGCATAATGTATGCATGATGTAATGTACGATTGTAGTGAGTCGAGGTCAATAAACGTCATTATTTACGTAAAGACAACAGGCATAGGTATAAATTAAGATACATACACAGTAACAAACACAAATCTACTGAAATACATCTTGATATATGTATGTGCGCGTGTGTGTGTAATATATATATTAAATATAAATATATACGTAAAAAATTAACATTAAAAACAATTAATGTAACCTATATGGTCATTTTTAAATGCTAGGCCACTGATATATCTTATGAGTGTTTCTCATTTTGTATATATATATATTGATAGAAATGGTAAGACAACAAAAGAATGAAAGAGAAATCATATATATATATATAATATATATATATATATATATATATATTTACACACATGCGCGAGAGGGTGTGTGCAGGCACATGTATCAATAGGATAGAAAGTGTAAGTGAATGAATTTCAACTTAGAGTGAAAACAACAAATTTTTCGCCGTATTTCGTTTGGCGATCCTTGGATAATGATCTACGGAGAGTTGGTATGAGAGGACGACGTCATTCTCCATCTTTTTCAGCGAGGACTCTTTAGCTATTGCATGATGGAAGGTTGTGTGAGTGAATGACGTCGTGTACCATCTCCGAAGGATAGCCATTAGTTTTATGTTTGCGTTTCTTTGTTGAACAGGAGATTGTAAAAGAATTACTCTGATATTCAATAGATTTCATTAACTGACCGCTTTCTACTCATCCACTTTCTGTAGATACATTAATGATAATTGTGTCCGTCTCTGTGTCTCTGCCTGTCTGTCTGTCTCTCTCTCTCTCACACGCACAACATAGACTGTGACATCAATGAGGTACACATGTATGTATGATCCCATGCCTATATGAAAAAAACATTGATATCTTCATTAAAAAACAAAATCTCTCACCATTGAAACCATTGTCATTAAAATTAGTGATTTCACTCGCCTCTTCGATTGCTTGATTTACGTGTTGCATAGAAGACGAAATAAAAATTAAACACGCTAATGATAACCCAAAAATATATTACGTTACTTATTGTTTCCTTTAAAAAAAAATAAGAAAAGAAAATTAGCGGTTTGGAAATAAATATGTAACTATAGATAAATACAATTCTGTACGCATATATATAAATGTATGTGTAACTTGACAACGTTCCCTTCATCATATACACAGTCATCACATTCTGTTAAAATGTCTTATAGATATGTTTGGTTTCTTTCTTTCCCAGATGAGAAGATTGCATTGTTTTACATCATTTTATTCCTTCTGGAATAATAGTAATGTTTTCTTCGAAACATATATCGGAAGTAAAAAGATTTGAATAACACCTGCGTTTAACTCCATTTATATATATATATTATATATATATATATATATATATAATATATATATATATATATACATACATACATACACACACATAATTAGGACAAAGATATTATTTAATGATTTATCAGTGGCCAGCGTATCAACAAGATCATATTGGTTAATATTTTTATTTTTATGATTATATTTTTACAATTATACTTTTATATATATATATATATATATATATATATATATATAATATATATATATATATATATATATAAAATGTATATGCATACACACACATGTATGTGTATATATACCTACACAAACACACATATATTACATGCATGCATAAGCTCCTATACGAATATTATTATAGTAGTGCGCTTCGGGTTTGAGGCTGTTTTCTTCTTCCTGCTACTCCACCCTGGCACAACGCCGCCACCCTCTTGTCAGTGCGCTGCAGTAGGAAGCCAAACACTTTGATAGAGTGAAAAAAAAATTTATATAATGTGAGAGTGAGTAATAGATACATAGTATTAGTTGAAGGAGGAGCAAGCTGAAAAATAATTTGGTGGGAGGGAGTGAGAGAGCTGGAAGCGAGTAGTGACTTAGAGAGTAAGATGTCTATGAGAGAGGAGAAATAAGTAGAGAGAAAGAGACAGCTGCACTAAATAAGAGAACGATATACAGTGAGAAGAACGATTAGTACTGCAGTTGGTTGTTTGACGACGTATGAAAACCGTCGTCCTTCATTTATGGCACAATTCGCTTTTCCCACGGACATTTATCCGCACAGATACAAGGCTAAATAGGATAATTAGCTGACTTTCAGGATAAGGTAAGCCTTTGCTTAGCACTGCTTCAAACGACATCTAAATATTCGGAAGTGTTAACAAAATATGTTATCTATACACTTCTAACCAAAATAGATTAAAAAAAAAGTGCGTGTCTGCGTGAAAAAGATCAGAAGAAAGCCATCTAACCAAGAACTGTAGTCATCATTCTGAAGACAAACCACCAACGATTTATTTGACAGTCAGTCTAACATAATCAGTACATTTTTATTCTTCTACTTATCAGTTTATATTGATATTTAATCTGTTTTTGTAATAACAGTATTTGAAACCTTGCTTTTATTTCTTCCTTTCATTGAGACTTGTATTCATAATTAGAATTATGTCGGAATCTCCCATTGACAACACTGAACCCTTTTTGAGTTTCGCCAACCCTAACTATCAGTTTGAAGACCGTTTGAATAGTAATGTTGGTAATATGTTAGCCAGTACTACCAGTTCGGGTGTTGGTCATAGTATTGGTGGTAGCGGTGTTGGTAGCGGTGGCATTGTGACTTCAGAACTGATCGATGTGAGTGGTCAGCCGATCAGCTCGCACATCAAGGATCGTATTTTATCCACTAACGGGACAGAATCGATAGATTTCAGAAATTCAATTACCAAAAATTCAACTTCCTCCTACTTAAATGAGGAAGATCTCGATCTAGACATTCACAATCTATCCATCTCGTCTTCCAAGTCTCTGTCGTCTCGCTATGAAGAGAACAAGGCAGTTGATGTTGTCGATGACGACGAGGAAGACGACGATGAAGACGATGACGAGGATGATGATGATGAGGAAGAAGAATTTGATATCGAAGAAGAAAAAGAAAACCTTATATATTTTGAACAGGATCCCCAAAATTATGATCATAGAATTCACTTGCAACACTTAGAACCATTACAGCAAGTAACAACCCATAATTCAGACGTGAAACAACGCAGGCAGTACGCCCAGCTCGATTTGTCATCTTTCGATCTCAGCCCATCTGATGGGCACAATCCTTTGGCTGCAGGACACGAACTTGGCATGTTAATGTCACCTTGTGATGGAACCGGGGATACAGTCAGTGATGATGACGACACAAGTGGTACTTACGAACAGTTAGAAAAAGACCCTTTGCTAGTATACAAAAATGTAGATGATGACGACGATGAGGATGACGATGATGACGATGATGATGACGACGACGACGATGATGAAGATGGCATGGGTGTGTACGAAATAGAATATGATGATGACGATGTCTACGCTGAACAAGATGAATATGATGAGGAAGAGGATAACAGATTAAATGAAGAGGAACGCCGTCGAAAAAATATCAAAGACAACATAAGCAGGCAACATATCAGTGTTGTTGGTCTGACAACTAGTACTGGTTGCAATCGGGACTTAAACGCTTTGTCAGATGAGAAACCCCGCAGTTTCCTTGAATATTATTCTTTGCTAGAAGCGAAAGCTCATGAGAGGCAGGTACGTGATGACATCAATGAAGCTGACCAGCGGCTTGAACGCCTAGGAGTTGTTGATGTTAATATTATTGATAAAGTGGGGCCCCAAGGTAATATTGAAGATGATGAAGATGAGAATACTAAGATGATTTCATTTGAAAAATCAAACAACCTGAAAAACGAGCAGTACATGAAGAACCTTAAAGAGATAAACTCTCCTGATTCTCATGATAGTGGAATCCAATCTGACTCTCGTTTGGATGAGAACATCCTAAATATTCCATCTGGAGCCAATAACATTCCTTCGAGTGATGAAGAAGATTTAGAGGACAATATTGATAATGATAATTTGAGACATTATGATGATGATGTTGACGAAGTGGAAGATGATGTAGATGAGGTCAATGATGTTGACAACATTGATTACGATGATGAAGACGATAGAGAGTCTGTTGAGGAAAATAACTCAGAAACCCTCATTGATGGGAAACTTGATTCTGAGGAGACTACACCTGTAGAACAGTTACCCCTGGGCTGGGAAAAACACGAGGATGAAGATGGTCCTTACTACTGGCACATACAGAGTGGGACCATACAGCGGTCTCCTCCACCTCCACCTTCACCTGGCCAGATGGATTCCAAGCGCTCTCTTTCCAGTGACAGTAGTCAGGCTTCAGCACCTAGTTCAGTGCCTTCAAGCCCTAATAGCACCAGTTCCAACACAGAAGAACATTTACAAGCATTTGAAAGTCATGTATTAAAATATGCTGCTAAATCCTTGCAGTCTCTGTGTTCCAGCACAGCAAAATCACCTGTACCAATCAGGAAATTTTCAAAGCATGAGCCTGTGCGCTTTGCTGTTCGTTCATTTGGCTGGGTGTGCATTGCTGATGATGATCTGAGCCCTGAAAAAAGTAGCAAAGCTGTTAATAAGTGCATATTAGATCTTTCACTTGGACGCAATGACCTCAACGACGTCGTCGGCCGCTGGGGAGATGGAAAAGACCTCTACATGGACCTAGATGACCATAGCCTACGTCTGGTGAGTCCTAATGATGGCACTATCCTCAACATCCAACCAATTCATACCATACGTGTTTGGGGAGTTGGACGTGATAACGGCAGAGATTTTGCATATGTATCACGTGACAAGACAACTCGTAAGCATATGTGCCATGTGTTCCGCTGTGAGACACCAGCTCGAGAGATTGCCAACACACTGCGTGATATCTGCAAACGGATAATGTTGGAACAAGGTCTCCAGCAGAATAATGCCATGAATCGCTTAAACCGCCCCACTGACCTTCCAAATCTTGACCGTAGCAAGCAAACAAATGGTCAGAAACTCACTTTCCAAAACCTTTATAACAATGCATCATTTCCAACACCAATGGAAGAACCAAAGAAAGTAGTACGCTGTCATTATCTTGGCTACAAGGAAGTTTTTAAAGCAAGTGGTATGGAGACTCTTAACAATGCTATTGAAAGCTTGTATGCCAAAGTGCCTCCTGAGATGTGGATCTTTGTTGATGTTGCTATTGCACCATCAACTATCACCATTTCAGAGCACAACAATCAAGAGAAGAAGATTGATGAATGCAGAGTGCGTTTCCTGTCATTTCTGGGCATTGCAATGAGCAATGTCAAACTATGTGCTTTTATCATGCACACTGCAGAGGACCAGCATTTTGCCCATGTTTTCCACTGTGAACCATCGGCGGGACCTTTGTGCAAGACTATTGAAGCAGCCTGTAAACTAAGATATCAAAAATGCCTTGATGCTCACCCCCAGACACCAACCACGCAGAAATCACAGCACGGCAAAAGCCTGGGTGCTAGCATCAAAAAGAGTGTGAAGTCTATAGTGAATTCAATTTCTCATAAATACAGACCCCCAAAGTGACATGGTTCAGACAACTAGCATTACTCATTTGCAACGTTGCCACAGTCTATGTGCAACAAATCCCTAACCTTGAACAGGATCGTAATATATATATATATATATATATATATATATATATATATATATGCACACAAAAATACACACATACATAAACATACATAAACTCACTCACACATACTTTTTCTTATCCACTTCCCTCAAATTTATCACTATTTCATTACTTTTTTCATTTGATGGCACACCACCCCTTAAATTATGTAGATAATTTATGTGTAGTTATTTAGCTGTTTAGTTAAATATTTATTAGTTATTTTACCTATTAGACAAATGAAAAGAAAGATTTTCTCAGAATCTAGAGGAATGTGAAGATGAAAATACTATTTGGATTGGTGACCACAATAATTTAGAAAAACTGAACATTATTATTATACTTGTTTGTAATGTTTTTAGTTTTGTGTATTAATCAATATCTCTGGAAAAATCTTTGAAGAATTTTTAAGGCCATCTGGATGTATGTTATCTTATATACCTTAGAAAACAAGAAC